>NC_044281.2:80657520-80860020 GCF_004027225.2 Strigops habroptila
TAGAAAGTCTGGAATAAAGACTTGCATTTAAGAGACTTCAATGCTGCAATTTTAAGAATGTCCTACATAGCAATGCAGAACATATTCCCACTCACTCGGTCACACACACATGAACATCCTGCTATTAAAGCCTTGTGCTAAACTGTTTGAATTCTTGTGGTAATGAGACCACAAACTAACTCCAAATCAGTTTTAAGAGACTAATTGCAATCTCTATAGCAACTGGAAGCTCACAGCTGAGCAAGAAGTGTCTTTTCAGGAGCAATTATAATAGAATAAAAAGAAGCTTCATCTTTCTGGGTCTTGTTTTAAGGGAATGGTTGTAGATTCCTGTATTTTGTCTCTTTTTTTTCTCTTGCTGGTGTCGGACACCTAGAAGTTCACTCTGAGAGTCCTTGAAATGTGTTCTGTAGAAAAAAGAACGTGTTTGTCCTGGCCACGCCAGCCTTTTTGTTTCTCCATTTCCATCCAGATCTCATCTTCTCTCCCAGGTGTCATATATAAGAGGCTTAAAGAAAAGCATTAAATGGGAAAAGGAGATTTTAGTAGTCTCACATAGTCTTTCCTTTGAGAAAGCCACAATGTTTTTATATCCTTTTGCCATGATGTTCTGTGGAGACTCATATTGGGCTTGAGCTTTATTTTGCACCCGCAGGAAATTCTGTACTAAGTTTAATTAGCAGAAGTAGAGACAAAATAAAGGAAAATATAAAATATCTCAACAAAAATCTGCAGAGATTTAAATATAATGAAGTATAATTGTCCAACGGGACACAGCAGCACTGTTATGTGTCAGTGCTGGAGGCTGGTGCAGTGCTTCAGCCTGTGTGAGGAATAAAGGACCAGAGAGGTGACACTTCATTTCCGTTACGGCTCAGGATGTGACACTGTTGAATTGTTGAGAAGAGGAAAGGGAAACTCATCGAGAGTGAGTAACCGTCCATTTTTAGTGAGCCTTTATACAAACATCACCCAAAACTGCTCAAGCAGAGTCTTTTGGAAGTTAATAAAACACTAATTTAGCATTTGGAAGTAGCAAAGAACAGATAAAATGGGGGAAACCAGGATTTTCTGCCAATTTTTTCCCCAAAGTTTTCAGGAATACGTTTTTTGAGTGAGCAGAGAGCCACGTTGAGGAATAGCTGAGTAAGGGGTCCTCCAGAGTAGGTTAAGGATGGATAAAAGTCAACTTGCAAAGCAAATGTCAAGGTTGGTGAAATTACCAGCTTCAGCGGGAACATGCAAGGATTGAACTAAGTGCTCTTGGAAGTTAGGTAACCTTGGGGCAGAGGCACAGGGAGGGAACAAGGAAAAGGGATTGTATCTGTCAAAGGAATAGACGAGAGGAAGCTGAGTGTGTGGATTAGTGGGTAAAAGCTCACAAGGAAGGACAAGTGTGAGCTGGCGATGGGTGACCCATGCTCAGAGGTGGCTTCCAGGACACATCAGGAAGAGGAAAATCTCTGTAAACTGTGAGTCAAAGCAGCAGGACTTGAGGTGAACTCATGCATGGTGACAGAGGTCAAACATGAATGAAAGGAAGTGAGAGGGCAGGGAGCTGTGGCCACCCTGGGGTGGGAGCTGCAGTGGTCCGAGGTCCATGGCCACAGAGGGGCTGGGGAGAAGGTGTTTGGCAGCACTGGACTGGGATGTGGCTGGACAAGGAGAGTCGGGAGCCTGCCAAACCCATCATTAAACACAAAGGGATTTGGAGGTTATAGTGGGGTTGTTGACTGTGAAGAAGTTGTGTGAAGTCTTGGTGGAGGTCTCCATGGGTGCTCCATGGGTCTGCTCATCTACATTGATGTCTGGAACAGGAGGGCCTGGGGGTGCTGGTTTCATGTGGCATTTGCTCTTCATTCAAATGTACACGTATATAATTTAAGTCATGTTGTACATGCAGTAATTTTTTTCTGGTGTTACTTAAAATCTAACATTTCCCTGCTGAGAACTGATCAGTGTCTTTGAGCACATGGGGATGGGGAGAGAGATTTTTGTCGTGTTTCAGAAGGTGTTTGTGGTCATTGCATCTGTTGCTGTATCAAGTGAGCTAAGAGAAGGTTAAAGGAGAGCTATTAATGCCTAGCACAGGATGCCATGCCCTTTTCCTCTGAAAGGAAGAGCTGAAAGTCGCTGGAGTAATGTGATTTATAATGATCGTGCTCCCTCTCGTGGCTCTTGAAGGATATAAAAGAAAGGATTTGGGGATGGCAGAGTTAAGTGTAGAACTTCTACCAAGTAACTATTATCTAAGTAGCATGAAAGAACAGCCAAACCAGCTAAAATTTAAGACAGATTTAAAATTTCATCTTTGACTGAATTATTTTAGCTGGTCAAGCAAATTTTTTTTCCCCAAGGTCTTTTCTAATATAATTCTGATTTCATCCTTTCTGAGCTGTTAAGAGGTGACTTGTTATGTTAAAGACTTACCTCTTTTTTGCTATCATTGTTAAAATAATGAAGTTTTACATTTCACAATGAGCGTTTTAGTCCAGTATAAACAATATAAATTCTATCCGTGTCATTGCTATAGCAATTCCTGCAGACTTGGTAGTTCCATAGAGGTTTATGGTTGTTTCTGTTCCCTTCTCAAGCGCCGGTGTGGGCCGCACGGGCACGTTCATCGTTATCGATGCCATCATAGACATGATGCACACGGAGCAGAAGGTCGATGTCTTTGAGTTTGTCTCAAGCATCCGTAACCAGCGGCCGCAGATGGTTCAGACTGACGTAAGTGTCCTTTAATCAGTTGGAATCACAACTTTTCCTGCTCAAAGAAGAATATGCTCCTGTATTTCCACTCTGATATGCATCCCAGTATGTCCTGTCCTGTTGCACACCTGGATAACTGGGAAACAAACAGTAGAAGGATGGGGTTGGGGAGGGAGATGAAGGCATGTTAGTGCTGTGAAGATCACCGTGAGGCATGTCATCTTTAGGTATCGTATCCAGGTTTCCCCATGCACATGAGAGTGGAATTTTAGAGAATGTGAGTGATGAACAGGAATACTTTATTTTAGCTTAAGGTATATTTTGACAATTAGTAGATTGTAGACCAAAGGAGATAGATGACAGTGCCAGCATTCATAGTTTCACTTCCATGCTTTGCACTATGCTTACCTTTCTCTTTATTCATTCCAGATGCAATACTCCTTCATTTATCAAGCCTTACTTGAATACTACCTCTATGGTGACACGGAGCTAGATGTGTCCTCCTTAGAAAAACATCTACAAACATCACACAACGCAGCGCCAAACCTCGTCAAAATAGGGCTAGAAGAAGAATTTAAAGTAAGTGTGACGGTCCTTTGCCAGAGGATTAGTTAAGTGTGGATACATGTAAGGCCCAAAAGATAGTTCAGAAGCAGAAGTGTAACCTTAAGAGGAAAAGGTCCATCAAAACAATGACTTGGTTTGTTTTGTGCTTGTAGTGAATGGGTCCTGCAGAGCCAGTGAATGGGGCCTTGAATAACATCCTGTTCTGCAAATGCTCATTCAGAACTGAATCATTTTAGGGCACTTTTCTGATAGTTTTCTGTTTGTTTATGAAAGAAAAATGGAATTGTTCTTTGGGTCTGGTGCTGGATGCCAGATCAGATAATGCTTGGAAGAGGGAGCTGGATTACAGGCACCTGATTTGAATCTCAAGGCGAATGTTAACTCAGCGATGACTGACAGCAGAGAGAATTGCAGAGAATTCACACATCTTGTGCTCAATATCCATGTCTGTCAGGAAAGAGAAGGAAAATAAGCATTTCTAGTTAGTGGAGAGAGCCCAAATGTAGAGCGACCACACTGGCTGTTCGTGATAGTGTTTTAAAATGGACTTTGTTGTCTGAGGAAGTAGTTAGAACTTTTCTAGGGCTCCTGCTATGCTAAAATACTAATTCTATATATAGGTCTAAAGAATTAAATGGCATATACGTGTTAACTGGAGTTCTCGCTTGCCTTTAAAGAATTAATCAGAAATTGGGATTGGGAAAAGAAGATGATGTAAAAATAAATGTAAAAATAAGTCTGATGATATAGCAACAAGTTCAAAACTCAAAAGTATTGATATGAGGGAAGGAAGCAAATGAAAACATCAAGTATTCTACTTTTTCCAGCATTCCTAAGTTTGGTTTTGCTGTGACTGTGCCAGCAAGAAGTGCAGAGAGCAACCTTTAGTTCTGGTGTGTATTCTGAAAAGCATTTAGATGGTCCAAGAGCACTGAGCCCACCTGCACCCAAAAAGAGGGGAGCTGTATTGTCACCACTGTGACAGTGTCTGACATAAAGTCTATTGGACACTGTATTGCAGAGTAGCTGAGAAACGCCTGCGTCAGAGGGTAGGGGTTTCTTCTTAATAATATGTTGCTGGTGCTAGAGACTTACTGGAATTGAGATAGGCTTCTGAAAGCCACACTTAGGTGGTCCAAAAATGTCTTAAACCCCCCCCCAAAAAATCCAAACAGACCCAAAATGGTAAACCCCACTGTTATTTTACAGCCCTTAAACTTTATTAGTAACCTTGGGAGTATGTTCAGATTCTTAAATATCAGTATGAAAAAATTACATGACTGTTATTCTTAATTCATTTTTATAGACAGGACAGTGAAGTGGTTTTCATGCCAGGTCAGTCTGGCTTTGACCATGTTATTGTTTTGTACCCGATATGGACACTTAGGAAGCCTCTTGAGTACCGAGTCTTGTGACTGAGAACCACGTTGAGTTCTCATCCTCATTTGTGTGTTTTATTGCAGAAGTTAACAAACGTTCGAATAATGAAAGAAAACATGAGAACTGGCAATCTTCCAGCAAACATGAAGAAAGCCAGAGTCATCCAGATTATCCCATGTAAGAGGTGGACGTCTTATATACAGAAATAAGTGCTATAAATACCCGATGACCCTTAGGCTGTTATGAGTGCGCACTGTATCTGTATGTTGACAATAACACAGCTCTGTTGGGATAACTCCAGAGCAGAGGTCCTGCCCGGATTTAGAAACTGGAATCCTGCGATTAATTACTGCGTATAGTATCATGGAATTGATTTGGGTTGGAAGGGACCTTAAAGCTCATCCAGTCCCAACCCCCTGCCACGGGCAGGGACACCTTCCACTAGAGCAGGTTGCTCCAAGACCCATCCAACCTGACCTGTTCTGTAATGCAGCGTTATCATACTGTAATTCTAGTAGTATGATTCCTTGATCCAAGGCGTGTTTCCATTTGCCATCCCCTTGGGTTCGTTGTTCTCTCTGCAGTTTTACTTGCTCTGAATTTCTAGAGAATGTACTGATGCAAACAGTATCTTCTCCTTACAATGTGCAATGTCCTTATAAAGTGTCTGCAAACAACTGAATGAATTGGGTTTTACTCTATCAGTATAAAATGTGTTACCATCAGGTATTTTTCAGGGCTGAGTTAGATAATTCAGCAGCTTCACCTAAACCAACGTATTTCTGTGTGCTTCCATGCATAGTCTGGAGCAGCACTGTAACATCTGCCCCTAAAAATGAGAGTTTCGTACCTGGCCATATCCTGTGTGAGTGGAAAAGCAACAGTAGAAAAACTAGTGCCCTCCTCCTCCTCCACACACTTTCTAAATCCTGGATAAGAGCTTTGAGACAGATAAAAGATGTTACTGGCTTCATTCTTTCACAAATGTAGGAGTGGAGCAGTCAACGTCCAGTTACCAAAAGTAAGACCTTTCTTTTATTCTTTCAGATGATTTTAATCGTGTGATTCTGTCCATGAAAAGGGGACAAGAGTATACAGACTACATCAATGCTTCCTTCATAGATGTATGTATCAAAAAATTAATGTATTTAAACCGCAAGTCAGATATTTTGCTGCTGATGATAAGTCTTTTTAAAGAGACACAATCAACTTATGAAGAACATGAAGTTTTTTGTTTGGATTTGGCTTATGAGAGTTTCCAAATACATTTCTTATCTGGTGTTCTCATTTTCAGTTTAAATGATTGTGTAATTTAAATATTCTGTTTATTTATAAGTCTGTTATATACTGTATCTGTTATGTAGTTAGGGTCAGCATCTTTTTGTGAAATCCGTTTGGTTACCTATAGCTGCAGAATTTCATCCCTTCAACTATGACTGTAAAAAGTCATACAACACAACTCAGGATTGTGAATTTGGGTGTTTTTTTCCTGCTTTTCTGGCAATAAGCAAGACGTGGGTGGGCTCAGTGTCACCAGGTTTGTAGTAACCTTCACGTTGTTGAGCAGCGCAGCTCATGGGAAGCAGCGGTTTAAGTACCGATCGTGTCTCTGACCATAATCTCCGTCCCTCTCATGCTCAAATGTCACGACATAAATGGATCCTGGACTTTCTCCACAGGGCTATCGCCAGAAAGATTACTTCATTGCCACGCAGGGACCCCTTCCACACACGGTGGAGGATTTCTGGCGGATGGTGTGGGAGTGGAAGTGCCACACTATTGTTATGCTCACAGAAGTGCAAGAGAGGGAGCAGGTACGTGTCCCGCAGCCGCCAGCTCCACAGCAAAGCAGTCACTGTTATCACCTCTAACATATAAGCATTAATATTTGATCAACTTTTTGTTGCCTACCAACTCTGGCGATAGGAGATTATTTGGTGTGGCCCAGTGTTGCTGCTTTTGCTTGAATTGTCAGAAACCCACCAAAACGACTGAAAATGATGGTTTTTGAAAGGGCATTAAAAGTTCACATTAAAAACATGAAATTTATGGGAATGCCTGAGATGGAATAGCCATGCGGGATTTGGGAACAGCGGGACAAGGCTTTTGTGAGAACTTCCCTCCCTGTTCTACCAGTAGAAGCTCCAGTTCTCTGGACCTCTCCTGGTACATCATTAATCAATAGAGGGAGTCCTGTAGCACCTCTTGTATGCTGTAGTTTGAAGATTCAGGGTGTTTTAGTGCTGTGTAATGTGCCTTGTTGGTGGTTTTAGGAGGGTTTTTAACAACATTACACTGCTTTCAGGAGTTAATATTTTACTCTAAGCTGTTTTAAAGCAGTATTTGGCATCTGACTCCCAAGCCCTTATCGTCATAATGCTTTATAATATAGAAATACCTCATTCCTGTATTCTTGGTTATTAGCCTTTTCATGACACTGTTTAGGACATGTTTATTATGCTGCATGTCAGCTGCTATATCAGAGATTCGTGACAAGGTGGATAAGTGGAAAAAAAACCAAAGGAACATTTACAATTCTCTCTCAATTTTGCAGGAAAAATGCTGCCAGTACTGGCCATCGGAGGGCTCTGTAACTCATGGAGAGATAACGGTAGAAATTAAGAATGACAGCCTGTTAGATGCCATAAGTGTAAGGGACTTCATAGTTACATACAACCAGGTAATGTTTTTATATGACATGAAGGGTTTTTTTGCATTTGAGGCATTTAAAATTATGATTCTGCAACTTAATTTCTGGGATTTCTACCTAAAGATAAATGTGGTTAATCAACATCTAACATTATATCAGCCAAGGGGAAGCTTATATGAAAAATCATTGCTTAAAGCCCCATGCACTTTTTGGTCAGTAGAACATGTCTTTGATCAAAGTTCGGTTGTTTTGGGTTTTTATGTCTTGTTGCTGCTGTTATTCTTGTATTTTCTACCCTCTCCCACAATGTAAAGGCAAATTGGATTCCAGATTTTTAAATCCTGTGAAGCCTTTCACAGCACATGGATCTGCCTCTGCCTGTCAGCTCTTTCTTTATGTCTCCTTGCTACAGGCATGATCTACTCAAACTGATTTTTGATCTTTTGGGCACACATCTCCTCACTTCCTGCATTATTTCTATAGGATCTGATTTGCAGTGCTGGTTTTTGGAGGGGGGGGGAAACGAAAATTAAAAGAATTTGAGAATATAATAAAAGAAGTTGAGAATATAATTCATTTAACTACTTGTTGCACTGTGCATAGAATTTAAACACATGCAAAGCAAAATGACTTTGCATTTAAAGTACTCTGTATTTCCTTATGAGGGAGGGTGGTGGATCAGGCATGAGCGTACACCACGCTTTATAAGGCAGAGTCCTTGTCAATGTGTTAACTTCTGGCATCTTGGAAAGTATTTAAAAGTCAAGTAACAGCATTTTAGATAATATCCAAGCAGAAAATGCTTTTACACTACAGTCCTGCGTTGTTAGAAGTGTTTGCTGCTGCAGATCTAAGAAATCTGAGTGACTTCTGTATTGTGCCTGAGTCCAGCTACACTACAACAATGGTATTTGAAGCAATATTATGATAAAAATCTCCTGCGGAGCTGTGGGGAAGGAGGGCTGACCAAGCCTTTTTCCTCATGATGATGACATTTTCCAGGCTTCCCCTGTCCTGAGACTTCCCATCAAACTCCTTCACCAGATGTCCACTATGGTGGACACATTGAAAGCACCCAGAATCAGCAGAGACCTAGTGTTTGCACGTCTGTGCTTGCAAGAGTTAGAATCATAGACTCATAGAATGGTTTGTGTTGGAAGGGACCTTAAAGCTCATCCAGTTCCAACCCCCTGCCAGGGGCAGGGACACCTTCCACTAGAGCAGGTTGCTCCAAGCCCCTGTGTCCAACCTGGCCTTGAGCACTGCCAGGGGTGGGGCAGCCACAGCTTCTCTGGGCACCCTGTGCCAGCGCCTCAGCACCCTCACAGGGAAGAGCTTCTGCCTCAGAGCTCATCTCAGTCTCCCCTCTGGCAGCTTAAAGCCATTCCCCTTGTCCTGTCCCTTGTCAAAAGTCCCTCTCCAGCTTTCATGCAAAAGTTTAAGGTAAAAGTGAGTTTCCATTTTGAAGTAACAATGGGATAAATGTGGTGTTTTCCTGCATACAGGGTAACCAGGAGAAGCAAAGCAGGCTCGTCCGGCAGTTCCATTTCCATGGATGGCCAGAAATAGGGATTCCTGCAGAAGGAAAAGGGATGATCGACCTGATTGCGGCTGTCCAAAAGCAGCAGCAGCAAACAGGCAACCACCCCATCACTGTGCACTGCAGGTGAGAGTCACCTCTTCTTCCTATCATCAGCTAAGGAACTGGCTTGCTTTTCCTCTTTCTTTTTCCTTTTCTTAGTGTTTTTATGACAGTTTTCCTCCGTGAGGAAGTAGACCATATCCATTAAAAGACAATCAATAAAAACTAAGAAAAAAGATAGGGAAAAAAGAAAATCTAGTATTGCATAAAGGATTTTTGCCTAGTCTTTAGCTAGATCAGCAGATGGTGATGATGGACTTAATGGGCAGGAGTAAACAGACCTATTGTTACCTGGGGAGGTTGTAGTCGTGCACCTGAGCTTTGCTGAATGCTGTGATTAGGAAAGTAGAGCTGTGGATGTGTTGTGGTGATGGGTAATACACCCACCAATATAGTGCTGCAATGTTCTGTCGGGATCAAAATGCTGATGGTTTTTACAGACTATCAGGAGAATTAAGTAGTGCCCTGCTCGGAGCTGAAGGTGAAATGTGCTCCTGTCTTTGGAGGCAGAGAGAAAATAATACTTACATTAATGCTAAGAGGCAGCTTGTGTGTCACTTCATACACATCAGCTAGAATAAGCTGCGTCCTGGGCCAGGCTTTCATGGTGGGGTTTTTTGTGCTTCCTCCCCCTGCCCCCCCCGGCTTTTTGCTCTTTTTTCCTCCCCCTTCTCTTCCCCCCCCTTCCCCCCCCCTTTCCCCCCTCTTCCCCCCCTTCCCCCCCCTTTTCTCCTCCTTCCCCCCACTTTTCCCCCCCTTTCCCCCCCTTTCTCCATCCTTTCCCCCCTTTTCCCCCCCTTTTCCCCCCCTTTTCCCCCCCTTTTCCCCCCCCTTTCCCCCCCTTTTCCCCCTCCTTTCCCCCCCTTTTCCCCCCCTTTTCCTCCCCCTTTTCCTCCCCCTTTTCCACCCCTTTTCCACCCCTTTTCCACCCCTTTTCCACCCCTTCCCTCCCCCTTTCCCCCCCTTTCTTTTCCTCCCCCTTTCTTTTCCTCCCCCCTTTCTTTTCCTCCCCCCTTTCTTTTCCTCCCCCTTTTCTTTTCCTCCCCCCTTCCCCCTCTTTTTTTTCCGTTCTTTTTTTTTCTGTTCTTTTTTTTTCCGTTCTTTTTTTTTCCGTTCTTTTTTTTTCCGTTCTTTTTTTTCCACTCTTTTTCCTTTTTTTTTTTTTTTTAAGGTGTACGTTGTGCTTTTCTTCTGTTTTTTCAAATGACGGATTTCAGAGTGTGGAGTTTTAACTAAGTTTTAAACTTGTATTTTTCTCTACTACATCTGCTGATTTAAAAAAAGTAAAAAATAAAAATAGTGGTAGTAAACCCAGTGTTGTGCCGTGTCCTAACTCCCAACTCATCCCTTGCTTTTAAAGTATTCAAAATTTTACAAATCAATAAAGCTTTTTCTGTTTTCTGTTCAACACAAAGGCAAGCTCCCAGTGCACAGGGCCAGGGTCAGGCGGGTTTCAGAGCCCCAGAAGAGAAGTTCCTGTGTTTGGTTTTGGTTTTTAAAATAAAGGCTTGTGCTTATCAGCTGTATTATTTTGTATTTGATAGAAATAAGGTAGAAGCAATGACACGTAGTTACAATTCACCTACTTATGGTTAAAGCGCATGAAAATTTAAATTAAATATATTTAGTGTTAATCCTTATTCAGCAATGCAGTGAACCTTCCACTCCATTTTACCACTGACTGCCAGTTTCGCAATCCCATCCAGGTTTTAGTAACTATTCCCTATCAAAGCTGTCCCCTTTCAGTGTGGAGCCACTGTTTAGTTGGTGTCAAATAGTCCCTAATTAGCATCATCAGGAGAGAGAAAGAAATCTCTGTTGGATTTTGTTTGGGGTTTGTTTTGTTGGGTGTTGTTTGGGGTTTTTTGCAATAGAGTTAGGCAAAATAAATCAGGTGATAATTACTGAAATATATTTTGGTTCCATAGAATTGTGGTTTGGCACAGATATAAACCAAAATATATTCAGTCAACACACAGGAGCAAAACAAACTTGTTACCTTGGGGTGCACTGGGTTGCTTATTGTAGTCAAGGTTGAGGCAGAACCAGTTGATTTTAGTTTCTTATATGTAGTACTGCTTTGTGCATAGTTTTGCCTTAGTTTGTCCTGGTATTAATATATGTGGTTAAGAAATGGCTTAGGTCCTAAGAGTCATTAAAATCATTACAGATGGATTGGACTTTTTCCATAAGATTGCTTTGGAATAATGATGATGATGATAATAATAGTAGTAGTAATAATAATAATAAATGCTTTCATATCTGTTCACCATGTAGAAGTATAAATCACAACCTAACAGAAAGCTGTGGGTTTGACTGCACAGTGTTTCTGTGCCTTATAACCAAGTCTTGGAACTGAAACTCTAAAGGTTGTGTTCTCCCCTATCACAAATAAAACCGAAAGCAGAGTGTGGGAACACTGAAATTGTCTCTGTTGAATCTGTTGAATGCAGATTTGAGTAAGCAGCTTTGCCAGCTCATGATTTAGTCTCAGACCTTGGCTGAGGGTGGCTCAGCCAGCTCAGGATCTCCCACCTTCATACAGAAGCTCTCAGTAATGAGTATTGGTTCCAACCTGGCTCTGAGTTAATGGCCATAAATTCTGTCTCTTCCGGCATAGCCAAAGTGACAAAAAAAGCACCAAAAAATGAGTAGAAGCTGGTAATAGTAGTATTTGGCTATTTTATATCACTATTACTTCTCATACAATGTTTTTATCCTGCTGTATGTCAAGCCAGTGTGTTTATGTTGCAGTGCTGGCGCTGGAAGAACAGGTACATTCATAGCACTCAGCAATATTCTGGAACGGGTGAAGGCTGAAGGGCTCTTAGATGTATTTCAAGCTGTGAAGAGCTTAAGACTGCAAAGGCCACATATGGTGCAAACACTGGTATGATGTTTAACAATGCGGATCTTTGTCAACGGATGTCTGTTTGTAAATATTCTTGTGGGAGGAGAACAAAGGGGGGTTTTTTGCAGGTTGAAATAAATTATGTATGAAGGCTGCGTATGTACAAGGTATTATCAGAAATCTGTATTTTTATAGATTTCTCTTTTATAGCATTTCTAAAAATACAACTCAGCTAGAAATTCTCTGTCTTTTAGGAACCAGAGACAGTTAAACACAACTCTTTGAGCTTTGCAGGTGGCATAACATAGGAAATAAATGCCTTTTAAGCTGTGTATCAGTTGTTCTTTCTTATCTTAAAACGACTGGGCTTAAAGTGGCTCGCAGTTGCTCACTGAAAGGGAGAAATGTCTTTGACTTCTTTAAAGTCATCTATAAGTAATATCTGAAGTTTGGTCCAGACACTTTGAATTGAATAAACATTAAAAAGAGCAACAATCAGCCGGTATTTGACAAAAGAGTGAAGTACCATCACTTCTGTTTAAATCAGAACGGTCCAGTCTTCAGCTACTGGTCCAAGTGATGGTCCAAGTCAGAACGTGTTAGATTTAGCACTAGGATTTGCATAAGTCTAGTTTTCTCCATTGTAATCATGCACTGCAGCCAAAGCACATGTTGATATCTCTTTATTGTTTTTCAGGAACAGTATGAATTCTGCTACAGAGTGGTACAAGATTTCATCGACATCTTTTCTGATTATGCTAATTTCAAGTGAAAATTCCTGCCTTATTTTTTAAGTTGTCTGTATAAAGAGTTGTATATTCTGTTAATTTATTCCATGGCATTTTGTTTGTCGACTTTACTGTAAATACAACCTCGTGTTAGCTCTAAAAGTTGCATTTGCTGTATAAAGTTATTTCTTAAATACATATATCTTCTAAAGCGAAGTATAATGTTCATATACAGTATATCACTATAAGATCGTAGAGAAATCTTTATTCTAAATAACAGTAAATTAATTTCTTTGCATTTTTCCCCTTATAAATATTTACCAATAATGTTATCTCCCAACTCTTGAAACTTTGCACAAGTGATTTATGTTTCATGCTAAAAAAAGGTGAATTGTGGTACATAGGTTTAAACTAAACGTGTTTTGGCCATAAATCTATCTTCACTCTGAAAATAGATGCTTATTTGGGGACACATTCTGATAACCTGCTTGAGCTTACTCGTAATTTATTTCACAGATGGTCTTATTGAAGGCAAGGAGACTGAGTGAAGTGCTGTTAATGATATAGGTATCAGTATATGACCCCTCATGTGTCATAATATACAGTCCAACTGAAAAATATAACTATTGTCAAAGTCTGTTTTAAGAACCTCCATGTTGGTGGCAATTCTAAGTTTTGCCATCAATAAGATATAATCAGTATAAATTCAGATTTGACTTCTCGATTAAATAGAACTTTCGAAGTCCATTTGTTTTGTTCTTTCCTAAATATTACACCAGCTTAAATCAATTTAGAAAGACAATAATGTCAGTTTACCACTATTTGGAGAATATTTTGCATATCAGAAGAGTATATTTTGCAGCACCTGAGGTTAGCTACTTGAAGAAGCTTTATAGCCATTGTCAGAAATGGATTTAAATCTTCTTTTTATGCGTGTGCATATCTTCCCACTTCTCTGAGCATACATAGGCAAAAGAGATTAACTCTTATTCTTTGATTCAATTCAACAGAATAATTAATGGTATTTGCTAAAACTCTGAAAAAACATTTTACTAACAGTGTAATGCAATGTCGTGTTGTAGCAAAAAGCTCCTCTACGTTCTTACTCTCCCATATATATATTATCCAAAAAGGAGTGTTTCCTTTATCTAAAAAGGGTATATGATTGTGTATATAGATATATTTTTAATGAAAATACTACTGATAATATAATTGGTGAAATAAAGTTTAAAAGTCTTTATCACAGCCCTGCACAGGATATGGTTGGGGATTAGAAAACCCCAAAATCACAGGGCATCCGAATGTTGAATAATGAAACAGTATATCTTTTCCACTCTCTAAAAGGCATATATGAACTAATGAGCACAAAGTATGTGACTATGTACTTTAATTACGTAACTAATATGCAATAGCTCTGTCTTGTCCTGTTGGTTGGGGTTTCTTTCAATGCAAACGTAAAAGCCTTATTTAAAGTAAGCAACTTACACCGATCATTTCACTGTTGTTCTTGCACTATTTTATCCCATAGCCATTCTTCATTTCCACTAACAAATAGCACTGTACTTCAGACCAATGCAAGGAATCAGGAATGTGTTCATCCCTCTCCTTGCATTTCACGCTGAATGGAAAAGGTGCAGTTTAGAAAGTCCTAAGCCCGCTGTTCGGAACACTGCCATTTACTGCTTCTTGTCTTCCCATCGATGCACTTCTGTATTTATTTGTACAGTAAATTATGCACTTAAAAAAGATTGTTTAAAGACTAAACCTTTAAGTGAGTTGCTATGAGAAGATACACTCAAGCCACAGTGTTGAGTAATGAATACGAATGCTGGGTAAGTTTACATTACTACTGCTTGCTGAAATTTTATCCAGTTTTAAAAAGCCATCGAATAAATTCAGTATGGAAACCAACCCAGTGGGGTTTTCAGTATCATCATTTGTAGCACAGGGAGACTCAGAGAGGTTAAATGATGATGGAAAATAATACAAAGAAATTTCCAGCAACTCCAGTATCTAAAGGGGCCTACAGGAAAGCTGGAGAAGGGCTTTGGACAAGGGGCTGTAGGGACAGGCCAAGGGGAATGGCTTTAACCTGCCAGAGGGGAGATTGAGATGAGCTCTGAGGCAGAAGCTCTTCCCTGTGAGGGTGCTGAGGCGCTGGCACAGGGTGCCCAGAGAAGCTGTGGCTGCCCCATCCCTGGCAGTGTTCAAGGCCAGGTTGGACACAGGGGCTCGGAGCAACCTGCTCTAGTGGAAGGTGTCTCTGCCTGTGGCAGGGGGTTGGAACTGGATGAGCTTTAAGGTCCCTTCCAACACAAACCATTCGATGAGTCTATGATTCTATGCTTTCCAAAGAAGTGTATTTTATGGTCCCATTAAATCCCAATGCCAGGATCTTCCCATACATTTAGCCTACATTTGATAAACAATTTTTCTGTTGGGCAGCTTTTGGAGTCCCCTAAATAAAAGTTTGGAGTAAGAGCTGCCTCACAAAGCAAAACTCCTCAGTGTGATGGCACTGTGGTGTGGTGTTATCTGGGAGCTGTGGCTCCCCGAGAGCATGAGGAGCTGCAGTAGAACCCCTGCTGCTCACCAGGTTTACTACCAGGGGTCAGTCTGCAGGGCTGTAGTTACAGCAAGTAGTAGGATGGTGTTAAGCTGAAAATTCAAATACTGCGTGGGTACTCAGATTTTACTTGCTAACTATATTAAAATATGTAGGAGGAAACAAAAATACCTATAATATATTTCAGAAGTCACAAATAGAGCTACATAATGACTTTTTTTTATATATAATTTGAAAAACTTGCTTTCCAGTTCCTATGTTTAGCCAGTTGGCTGCTTGTTGCAGCAGGCGAGTAACTGGGGAGTGGGATCTTGATACAGATATAGATGAATTTTGTTTTAATTTGTCCTCTGTTGCATGGAATTACTTTAAAATGCCAAATAGTTGATTAGAAGTTGTACATTCTGATCGGTCTGTGGTTTTGGTCACTATGTGACTCGACTGTTTTCATGTGTTAAGATAGGTTCCAGTTCACCTAAGCATTTAAGCATTGGCTTTCCAAAGTCTCTATTCCACAAAACATTGAAGTACCATTGATTCTTTGTTCCTGAAGCAATCCCTTAAGTGCTTTGCTGAATTGGGCCTTAATGAAGAATGCATACTGTAATTACCAGTGTTTTTTAGGGTATTTTTATGTATCAGTTTTTTAAACTTTTCAAAGGAGCCTGACCACCCGTGTTCAGTATTTTGAACTGTTTTCATTTCCCAAGTACCATTTTTAATGTAAGGTTATTGCAACTTTTTCTGTATAACCAAATTGTATTTAATTTGTCAAATCTTTATAATGTATGTATGTATTATACAGTTTCAGCTATTATTATTTTCTTTTATTACATTTATAATTTGATCTTGCTGTGTTTATAACGCCAGTGAATGTTGCTGAATTATTTGTATATGCAAATTGCAAGATCTAATACATTCTGATGCAAGAACAAAGCTTCCTTTTGATTCTCAAACTGTATTACTTTCTTTAAATCTTTTCGTTTCATTCCTGTACTGCGTGTTCATTTAAGTTACCCTAAAAGAGTTGAAATCCATTATTTGAGATAAGTACTTTTTCAGTACTTATCTGCAGCTGTTTGGAAGTAATATTATGATTCATGTGGGAACTGAAGTGTTGTGCATGTAAACTCAGGACAGCAATTGGATGCCACATCTTCCCAAACTGTATGAGTAAGTAGGAGCTGGCAGTACAGAGCTTTGACATGACTAGGCCCACTGCAGTCTTCCCTTTTGGGTATAAATCTGGCAATTCAGAACCTGCAATATGTCAACAACTGTTAGTGACTGTGAATAACACAGGGTGGTGAGACATTGGAATGGTTGCCCAGAGAAGCTGTGGCTGCCCCATCCCTGGCAGTGTTCAAGGCCAGGTTGGACACAGGGCCTTGGAGCAACCGGCTCTAGTGGAAGGTGTCCCTGCCCCTGGCAGGGGGTTGGAACTAGGTGAGGTGTCTTCCAACTCAAACCATTCCAGGAATCTATTTTATGATTCTATGATTCTAAGATAAAAATAGTAGTTTAACTTCCTGCTATGTCCCCCATCATTAATTAAAAGCTCATTTTCGTTAACCATTTCTTCATTAATTTCAACAGGCTTTATATTGGACCTCATGCCAGAAATAATTGAAGTAGCCCACTGTTATAACAATAGTCAGGGGAGATTTATGTGAACTGGGAGTAACTATGGTGAAATATCCTGATGTTGAGCTGGTATCACTGAGATTTGAAAAGGTTGCAAGTTATTTGTCAGGTATGATTTAGTGAAGCAATATTTATATGTCGGACCCCTTTAGCTGTTTCATTTGGCACACCTGGCCCAAAATTGGGGATGTACCTCTGCAGAGTAGATAATTTTCTGATTAGTTTTCCCAGACTTGTTTGGAAGAACTTTTAGTCTGTATGTCCTTCCTGTGCCCTGTTCTAACGTTTAAGTGCGTGCTCTTGGTAATCACACAGCTTTCAATACACGTTGAACCATCCAGGAGTAACTGTAGCAACATGTTTGCCAGTGGTAACTTAAGTGTTGCCTCCCAAGGATAGAAAGGCATGTGCATCCTGAAGAGATGTTGTTTCATCAAAAAGATAGATTTACTAATGAAGAATCTGCCTGTGGAGCTGTAAATACAAAGATACACCACACTGAAATACAGAGCCTTTAGGAAATCAGCGTTCAGGAAAATACTGCTGTTTCTTTTATGATACTAAATAATAACGGGTTAAGAGTAATCTCTTTCTTCACATGTAAAAGCTATTAATTTTCTTTAGGAATTCAATATGAGCTGATATTTTGTGTGATGGGATCATATAATTTTAGCAGCTTGTGACCCCACTGGAAGTTAACTGTGTGTGAGGAGAGGCAGGTTTCAGAAAATAGAGATTCTCAAGTATTAATCTGTTCTTATTTACTTGTTGGTTAACTTTGGTAATCATAATTATTGATTACTACAGCTCTGCACAATTTCTAGTCTAAGGTTCTTTCTAGCAGTGCAGTAAAATGGTGTAGAATGTTTAGATTATTCAAGATACATAATGCGGATTACAAACAATGAGACAAAGAATGACTTTATTCCTGTGTTCATCTCAGGACACTTCTGTCTGTCTCCTTCTGTGTTGAAGATCAACAATTAAAAGCATCTTTGTTAATGTGCTGCCAATCATAGTGGTTTTATTAACAACAAATCCAAAGCTGTAGGAAGACTTGGGATCTCCTGATGCTCACCTCCTTAAAGCAGCTAACATGGGGTTAAATGCTGTATTGATGATAAAGTTTTCATATTTACCTGTAACATCTCCTAAAAAGAGTTCAGTGACATATGGTGACTGTATAATTAAGTAGAAGGGTTTTACAGCAGGTTTCCTTTGTTCCCTACTACATCCCATTTTAACGACAAATCTGTAACAAACAAGAATCATAAGCCTTCACTGGAATACACAAATAATACCACTATACAGAAAGTATGAACCCAGTATCAACTGCGATCTTATTTACATATACAGATTCTATTTAGTTACATTTAAGAACTAATCTTTATCCTTGTGCACTTCTCCAGTAATGAATTCTTCTTGGCACACCTGATGAGAATGTGCACGTTATTTTCCTGCTTCTAAACAAAGAAATCGCATAAAGACCTTGTGCTTCTTTATGGAGTTTATCTTGTGATGCTGGAGAGGGTTATGTTTTTAGCAACTCAGCTTTTAGAAAAGACACTTTCATTGTAAACTGTTTATGAAACTGATTTAATAGGTTATTTAAACAATATCAGCTACTCAGGATCAAAGCTGTTTGTTCTGTATAGGGCATATATGTGAAGTCTAAGTTTTGCTTTCCTAATATAGAAATTGTTCAATGTGTCTGAGAATTTCTCCAGCAGTTGAACTTCACTGTGAATGTTCATCTTAGGTATTAAAGGATTATGTTGTAATTGGGATAGTTTCATAAAAGCTTTCTTCTAATGACTTTTATACATTTTCTATGCTACTTTGCACAGAGTAGGAGAATTACTGAATTATTCATCAGGTTAAGACTTTGCCAAGGAAGATCTTGTCACAAATACTAATGTTTTCACCTGTTCCCATTGCATTAGAAGTTGTTCCAGTGTTTTTTTCTGAATGTCACACAAACTATTTATTAACACTGAACAAAAGATCTGAGTTGTAACTGTTCACTAATTCTTAAGCTGCTGCCTGAATTTAGTGCCTCATTTACCTAATGCCTTTATACCTTATAAACACCCTAATCTAGTAAAAGCTTTCACTGGAGCTTGTGCTTTCTTAGATTTTCAGTCAAAAACCAGTAGTAGCACAAATCTGTGAAGTATGCTTCATTCATTCAATTCAAGTGCTTCCAAACCACCTCTTCAGAACATAAAACAAATGTCCTCCCCTAAGGATCTGCATGCAAGGAATTAAGATGCTAGTTTTTCTAATTCTCTTTACTTTCTTCTTGTTCTTGTGCTCAAGACACACTGCAGTGATTAGGGGCCTTTTTGTATTATTGGGCCACCATCTTCCACTGATGAGACTGATCATTAAATCCTCGCAGATCCATAGTGCTAGATCTCAGTGAAGGAGATTTCTTGCTAAGTACCTTCTGATTGCTTGAATAAGTTGAAACTATCTGAAAAACTAGCAAGGAGATGCAAGGACTGTGATAAAATAAACTATTTTTCAACACCTTTTGGAAAGTTGGCAATTTTACTTCAACGTGTATGCAGATGTATTTGTCAGCTTGTACTCCTAAATGTTCCCAGGTACAAATGATCCTAACAGGAAATTTAAACCTTGAAGAACATGTCATTTTTCCCCCCTCCTATAGATCTACTTTTGCAAATATTTGTAGATATGTTACTTAAGAGAGCGCTGCTGCTCTGGGAAACAGATTTAAAGGCAGGCTGAAAACCTTTATTAGAACTTGTGCTTTCCCGTAAGTATTGCTGTGTTTGCAGGGACGTTTATCACGAAGGATGGGACAGGACTCTGTGTGGTAAGTGTGCTGATAAATCACTCGTATCATACCAGAATATACAATTATTGGCATACTGAAGAATTATTTATTATTATTTTAAATCACCAACGCCCTTGTCGACATGACAACAGCTCTTTTGCTGCCCCGTTTGGTTTGGTCAGATGTGGGTTAGTAAAGACTGTAATAAATTAGGATCTCAAAGAGTTTTACTGGTGTAAACTGTTTTAGACACATTGTTCAGGTATAACTGCCCTTGTAAAGACCGCCAGGAAGTTTGACTTCAATACCTGTTTATTGGCAATTTTACCCAGCGTTAGAATTCAGATTTTGTCTGAATTGTGCTTTGCTCTTCCCTGTGAGGGTGCTGAGGCGCTGGCACAGGGTGCCCAGAGAAGCTGTGGCTGCCCCATCCCTGGCAGTGTTCAAGGCCAGGTTGGACACAGGGGCTTGGAGCAACCTGCTCTAGTGGAAGGTGTCCCTGCCCGTGGCAGGGGTTGGAGCTGGGTGAGCTTTAAGGTCCCTTCCAAGCCAAACCATTCCAGGATTGTACGAATGTTTTATGTCCAGTAGCATAAAACTATTGTGACAAGCTGAAGGTAGAATAATAAGGTCATAACTTACTACACTGAACTAAATTAAAAGCCCACCAAAGCTTATCAAATAAACTTCAGAGTAATTCAATTCAAAGGAAAAAAACAACATTTAAAAACTACTTACATCTAACTATCACATCTGAAGTACTCTAAAGTTATCACACCACATGAAATAGTATTTGAGGCAAATTAGATAATTAAATAAAATAGTAATATCAAAAGGAGTGGCGCTTTGTGGAAAAAAATAGCAGGATTTTATCCCCTGAAGCACAAAAGACTGGATGACCTTGTAAAGGCCTTTTCTCCCTTTGTATCTCCACCCTCCATGCATGCATAGAACTTTAACGTGGAATTAAGGTCACCAGATTTCAGATCTCATAATGCATTTTATTATAAACATGAAAAATCAGGCATTGCTCAACAACCTGGTTACTTCCCCTCAGAGTTTCCCCAGCCATCTGGGAGGGGGGAACTGTAGAAGTGTGGTGTTGGGGCAGAAAGGAAGGAATTGAGCAAAATTACTTAGGGTAAAAATCAAGTTTGCTTTTGGAAGGCATCCGGTAACTGAAATGTTTTAGTTTTCTATGTCGTTGATAATATGGTGTGTATCAAATATACTCTTAAAGTTGGAACCCATGCTGCTCCTTCAGGATGTTCTTCCTGTGGCCATCCTAAAAGGTAAAAAACAGGTTTAAATTTTAGTTACCAGTTTACACATGGTAGTAAGGAAATAGAAGGGGTAATATCAGAAATTCAAAATTCTGTATGTTATAGAGGGAATATTTTAAATATAATCCATATGAGTAAATTGCTCTCCCCTTTTTTTCCCAGATCATTCAGAATTTCTGGAAGTACTTTGCATTTTTGTTTATTGTAGATTTCTATTTGCTGCTCAAATAGAGGTTAATTTGGCTTAGATTTTTTGTGGTACTATGGCCTGAAAATGAGGTTTCAGACGGTCTGAGCAAAGTGATGCAGATGCTTCTCCCTGTCTCCCTCAGCACTTCACCTCATGGAGGGGAAGAGCGTTAAGCCACCCAAAATTTCAAATGCTGCCTGGCAAATCTCTGTTCCTGTGGGCTTTAAGTGCTTGCCTAGTCATCGAATCCCAGACTGGTTTGGTCTGAAGGGACCTTAAAGCTCATCCAGTTCCAACCCCCTGCCACGGGCAGGGACACCTTCCACTAGAGCAGGTTGCTCCAAGCCCCTGTGTCCAACCTGGCCTTGAACACTGCCAGGGATGGGGCAGCCACAGCTCCTCTGGGCACCCTGTGCCAGCGCCTCAGCACCCTCACAGAGAAGAACTTGCCTAAGATCTAAAGAATGCTGTTTCATGGAGACAAAATCTTCCAATCTTTTTTCTAGAAGTCCAAAAGCTTTCGTGACTCCTTTAGACATCAAAAAGAATGAGCAAGCAAACAGGTAACTTGGTTTTAAAACTTCATATTGTGCGTCACATAGAGGAGACTGCAGAATTAAATGAGGTGGCTGAGGCCTGTGTTTGGTGATTTCAGACCAGTGGTGCAAACGTTCAAGCTACTGAAGTTCAAGGAAGAGCTGAACGTAATGATGGCAGTTCTGTTGTCTCAGTGTAACCTGCCTTTTTTCTGCACAGGTTTTTAAAAGCACTTTAAAAAGGTACCATTTTTAAAAGGAAAGGCTATAGTTGAGAGCCTTTTCTATCTGAAAAATGTGTCTGATCTGATCTGACAAAGGGCTCAAAGGTACCTTTCTCTCCTTGCCTGTTTTCAAATTAGGACTTCCTCTTATTTTTAATACCTGGAAATTAAAACATCGATTAGATGTTAATTCTTAATTCATACAAACCTATGGTGCAGTATCAAACATATCATCAAAGGTAAGGATGGCAATGATACTGGATTTGGCCAGGAACAGCTCCTTCTACCTTTGTGTGCCTGAACTGAACTCTGTTTACTCACCAGTTTTTTGGTGTTTTGGTGGTTTATTGTTTGTTTCTGGGGTGCTTGGGTTGGTTTGGTGCCCCCCCCCCCCGGTCTTCAAATAAAGAGCAGCACAAGCAGCATTAATCTTGGTTCTTGCTTATTTGCCTTTCAGATTCTCAGATTCAAGCTTTAGTGATCAATCCCTGTCAGGGAGCAGAGATGGGAATCAGTTTTTGCAGCTAGATGAAGGTAACTAAATGGCTGATTGACTTAAAATGCTGGTTTAATTGTTAAGCTTAATTTTTACTGCAACTTTCTCCCCCCCAACCGTGCTCCGTTTTTTTTATTCCTCCTTTAAAGCCCCTTATTTTTATGGTTAACAATTTTTTAATCTATTTATTTAACAATTTCAATCTATTCATTTAACAATATTTAATCTATTTAGTGCAGCAAGAAGATACAGATGCTTAAATTATTTTAAGTCGCCTAAATGAAGCTGAAGTGATATAAACTGATTCTGGACCTTTTTTCCCCGACCTGAACGCTTCTTAAGAGGTTCAGACAACATTAGTAGCTAAAGAAAGGAGTATTTGGGGCGCTGCTGAGCCAGTCCCCTGTGAAACGCTCTCCCTCACAGAGGCGCTGAACAAACTCGCCCAGCCACAGGTTCAAGCCTGAGCCTGTGGGGCGGGACGGGGACGGTCCTTGTGGCCGTCCCTTGGTCCGGGGGCCGCTGTCGACAGGGTCGAAGAGGAGGAAGAGGAGAACGGGGCCGCCCTGAGGCGGGAACGGCTGCGGGGCGTTACCTCAGCCCGGCGCCTCCGTTTGAAATCAAACCGCCTCCGCTCTCCCCATTGGCTTCGCCGTACGCTCACGTGACCTCCCTCCCGCCAATCGCGGGCCGGCGCGCGCCTTTTCGAAATTGTCTCCGTCGGGTTCGTGTTTGACTCTTTTTTTGTTTGTGGTTTTTTTTTTTTCTCCTTCCGCCACTTCAAGCCCAAAGAGTCCGGTCGCCGCGGGGCTCCTCTCCCGGCCGGGCGGGCTCGGTGTGCGTGTGTATGTGTCCCTGAGCCATGCCGGCTGTCTGCAGGTGATGGCGGCGGCCGGTGGTGGTAGTGGTGGTGCGTCCGGAGCCCGTCTGCTCACCGGCCGTGCCCCGTTTCGGCGCGGCGGAGGGATACAGCGGTGGAGGGGTGGGGTGCGAGGTCCCGGTGAGGCGGCCGCTGGCGCGCGCGGGAAGGCGCAGTCTGACAGGACCGGAGGGGCCGGTCCGGTGGCGGGTGTGGGGGGGGCAGCGCCGCCATCACCACACCGGGCCCTAGGCGGGACGGCTCCGCTCCGCCGCAGGTAGGAAGCGCTCGGGGCGGTGGGTGAGAGCGGCTTCGTGGCGAGGAAGGGCTGTCCCGGGTGTGTGTGGGGGTGTCGGGCCGGGCGGACGCGGCGTTGGAGCACAGAGGGTTCACCTCAGTGGCTGTCCGCTTCCCCACCGCCGGCCCGTCCTGCCAGCGGGAACCGCTGTGGAGCCTGGGCTTGTAACCGCGCCGTGAGTTCGGCTTCTGCGGGTCGTGTGGTGTTTTTCGCTGTGGTAGGGGCTGGTGGAAACTGAGCGGGGCGGTTTGGGTGAGGAAAGCTGAAGATTGGCGCTTGTAACGCGCACGTAAAGGCATCCCCTAAGAGTACTGTCAGATTTGCCCTAAGGTGTGTTTTGTCGGGGCTTTTCCAGGAAGTGTTTTGCTGCATGAAACCCAGCATAACAGTTCAGAAGGATCGCTCTTAGCTGCATTCAGTTTCCTTGTGTTTAGCTTGTCACCTTAAGTGTATAGTATTTGACGGCGTGTTTGCTCTATGCTTTCTTGAGGGTTGTACGTACTTCGTGAAGGAGGAAGCTCTTCCCTGCGAGAGTGCTGAGGTGCTGGCACAGGGTGCCCAGAGAAGCTGTGGCTGCCCCATCCCTGGCAGTGTTCAAGGCCAGGTTGGACACAGGGGCTTGGAGCAACCTGCTCTAGTGGAAGGTGTCCCTGCCCATGCCAGGGGGTTGGAGCTGGATGACCTTTAAGGTCCCTTCCAGCCCAAACCATTCTATGGTTCTGTGACCCGTAGCACACTCATATTTATACATGAAGGGATCAGTGTACCAGGCTGTGCAAATGCTGTGGGTTTGGGTTTTTGGTGTGTTTTTGTTTTGCAAGGTAAACACTGTTTCTTCTGCTTTCCTGCTATATGCATGCAGAGATGCACTTGCCATTTCTACTGTATGGGCAGCCTACCAGGAGATCACAGCAAAATCTTTCAGCTTTCTTTTCAGCTGTCTTCCTTTGAGGTCATGCCACAATCTCCTGCTTCAGGAGGATACAACTGTAGTCAGTTGGTTTCTGTTTACCTTAAAATCAGGTCTAAGAATTTCTATGTAGGTAAGAGAATGTGCAATATTTAGATTTAGGTGAATGGTTCTACATGAAAATACTTGTAAGTTGCTTATGGGATGAAATACACCATGAAATACACACACCTGAATCTTTGCACAAGTAGCAAATACCTATTGCCTGTGTAAAAGTGGTATAACCGAGTTTACATGGACCTGGGTGACTGCTCCTGCTGCCCTGTGTAAGCCTGTTTCTTCTGCCCTGTGTGTGGTTACAGCCGTGCCTCATGGTAAACAACTCCCAGTTTTCCACACAGGCGAGCACCTGTAAATTGCACTGAGGCTTTTCTGCTGTACACTGGAAAATGGCTCTTGAACAGAAGTAAGAAAGATAATGACACTGATTTGCTTTCCTAAAAATGTAACATACTATTTGGGCGGGTAATTTTGATGTTCTTTTATAGGTAAGATTCCTTACGTTTGAAGATGACGCTCTTTGGGAAAATTGTTGTCATTAAGCGGAACGGGACTGATGGAATTAGTTTTCCCCTCACTGCGAGTTCTTGTTTATTTGGAAGGTGAGATTTAGTTGAGTACTTGCATACAGCAAAATAATATTAGTGATTTTTCCCTGCAGATTATATCTTTGAATACTTATTTGCAAAAATCAATGTTTGTTTGAATGATGTACAGGGTAGTGAAGGCGAGATTGGACTAAGGTTAATTGTAAGACTAGAAAACTGAACGTAATTTTCATTGCTGCTTTTTGTCCTGTCCTTGCCAGAAGTATTTTAAAGTTTCTGGCCAAAGGAAGTCTGGGGAAAGGATTAAAAGCAACAAACAGCTGACAAGCAAGTGATGGTATTCTTTTATCCCGAGGCAGTATCCAGATAACTGATGAGTGAAGTGAGGTACATGGCTTCTGTTCGACCGCCTTCATTACAGCAGTGCTCTTCTCAATTTTTATTCTTACTTTTTTGGTTCTCCAAAACCTCGGTAATGGAATGTGTCAGCCAATATCTAGATTTAATATTAAAAATTAATAAGAACTTACGCCTCCTCCTCCAATCTTGAAACTTACTTTGACTTTTGACGGTTGAGTGATAGTGGGTTTTTGAGCTTGATCCAGCTATTTTTCATTAAAAGCCAAAATCAATATATCTGAATGGTATTTGTGAAGACTTGGCTAAATGATCTTACTATAAACAGGCTTTGCATAAAATGCTTTTACTTCTCTTAAACTAGGTCTGTTCAGGACTTTACTGACTGATAGATATCTTAAATAACTGTAATTATTCAGTCTAGAATCAGATTCCATAGGGAAAGTCTATGGAAAGCTCTTCAGTGTCCATAATACTGCTCTTTGGCTTCAGCAGTGCTGCCCAGGCAGACAATACTTAATGGTACAAACATTAATTTCTGCCTGCTGCACCAGTGAGAGGTGTCAGGTACTTCAGTGAATGTTGCCTCTGGTGTGATAGCTGATGTGTTTGCTGCTGAAGGCCTACAGCATGTCAAAAGCGTTAGAGACTAGCTTTAAATAAATAAATAAATAGATAAAAAGTCTGGACATTTAGAAACAGCTTTCCCTTCCTAACAACTGTTAAGAAGGTAGAAGTGGTGAGACCAAAGGTCCATTCACCTAATACTGTGTTTCTGAGAGTGCTCAATAACAAGTTCCTAAGTGCAAACTTAAAAGCACGTGCTGGTATTTTCTAAAAATATTCAATAGCTCTTCTGCAACTTGTGAGTTGGGAGAGAAGTAACCTCAAACCACCAGGTATTTGTTGGAGATGTGTCTCTTTTGGCTTGTTGTGAACAGCTTTTTCAGAACTTGGCTATTTCCTGTGTTTTTTCTGGTAGGGATTTTCAGGTATTACAGAAGTGTGAGCTGTTATTTTTCACCACACTTGAAAGACTTTGAGAGTTCATTTTCCTCCTGTTTCCAAATATAAGAAAGTATCATGCTGCTGTACAATTATTACCTGAAAAGTTGGGAAATCACCTAATTCTATAATAGTCAGATTTTATTGTGTTTTGTGAGTCTTGAAACTCAAATTGTATTTTCACCCACAGGAGAACAGAGTGTGATATTCGCATCCAATTGCCTCAGGTCTCAAAAGAACATTGTAAAATTGAAGTAAATGAAAACAAGGAGGTAAGATCCACATATTCTAATGGCACAAGCTTTGCATCGTTGCATCTCATTAGGTTACTGAAATGTTTTTTCTATTTTTAGGCAATATTGACTAATTTAAGTACAGTAAATCCCACGCAGCTGAACGGGGCTGGTTTCCAGCAGCCTGTGCCTCTGAAGCATGGCGATGTGGTAACCATTATTGATCGGTCTTTCAGGTAAGTGCCAGTGACAAACTGTTCATGTCTCCATCCCAGAATGTGTTCTGCAGGCAAACAATGTGTAGAGCTTTGTGGCTGCAGGCTCTTTCTCCTGGATGAAGATAGAATCATAGAATGGTTTGGGTTGATAAGGACCTTAAGATCATCTAGTTCCAACCCCTGCCATGGGCAGGGACACCTCACACTAGAGCAAGTTGCTCCAAGCCGCTGTGTCCAACCTGGCCTTGAACACTGCCAGGGATGGGGCAGCCACAGCTTCTCTGGGCACCCTGTGCCAGCGCCTCAGCACCCTCACAGGGAAGAATTTTCTTATATCCAACCTAAACTTTCCCTGTTGAAGTTTGAACCCATCACCCCTTGTCCTGTTGCTGCAGTCACTGATGAAGAGTCCCTCTCCAGCATCCTTGTAGGCCCCTTCAGACACTGGAAGCTGCTCTGAGGTCTCCACGCAGCTTCTCTTCTCCAGGCTGAACAGCCCCAACTTTCTCAGATACAGATGATGGCTGTAGAGAAATGGGAAAAATGAAAATGTCCTTTTACCATCTTCAGAAACAGAAGTTAATCTAGTTCATTTCCTATTTTTCATAAAGATTTATAGACCTTCAGAAGGCAGGGTTGCTTAAAGATATGTTTTAATCACATTTATGTTACATTAAGCTAAACCAGTAAAGGTAGAATTGTCTAGAGACATCATTTTGATTTTGTTTTAAGGGTAGTCAGTTTTAGGGGAAAAGTTAAGGAGTATTTTGAAGCTTCTAAAGCTGATACGTGTGTGGTGTCGGGAGGGGCCAGCTATTACCAGGTCTTTTATCTTAACAATGGGAATTTTGTCATCAACTATTGGATAAAAAAAGGGTTGTCTTTTAAAATATCTTTCCCAGGTTTGAATATCCTCTGCAAGCAACTCCAAGAAAGAGGCGTTCCCGGTCTCCCAAAGATGAAACACTGCAGGTAATTCTGTGGGCCTCTGTTAACAAGGACATTGGTATTAGTAGTGGTAGAGAATTCAATTTCCTAGTTGTGTTTGCTTATTAGGAATAATTGTTCAGCCACAAACTACTTGTCTGTTTGAAAATACGAATAAACTTCCAGATAAATACTTATTTTTTTTAAATTTTATTAATTTTGTTAATTTCAGACTTGTAAGTTTCCTGGTAATAGGTATTTAATACTCTATGATGTTACTAATACAGGTAAGCTGTTAAAAATCCATCCTTAGCTTTTCCAAAGAGAGGACGGGATGCAGGAAATGCAGTGTAGGCACTGGATATCCATGGGGAAGTTTGCTCTAGGGAATGAGTGTTCATTTTACATTCCAGTACATTAATGTACTGTTGGAATTTATGAATACCAAACTCAGCCTATCTTTTAATAATGTATTTTCATTAGTTTCAGCAAAGTTTTCCCCCTTGAAGGGAAACTTACTAGAACTTATTAGTTCGTGAGCACTGTGGCTATTGAAAGATGATTGTTTAAGTTGTAGTTCTCATTTAAGTTAAAATCTTCCACTAGGTCTGGTAGGAAGGTGAGATTCAAATGTGCTTCTATTCATTCTTATGCTGCAGTTGCTTTTGGAGTTAATCATTTGAATGATGAAACAAGATTTAAACTCTTGCTATATAAGGCCTCAAATATGTATTGGTCAATGTTCTTAAATTTTGGAATACTCTGGGATTTCACTTGAATACTTTTAAACAGTAACAATGCCTATAGGTTCATAAATGTCGTGTGTTTCAATGTGCAGTTGAAAGCTAAGCTGTAAACTGTTTGTTGCTCTGCTGTAATGTTGTACAAATTTACAGGTTCTTCATGTTCAGCAGGTGGCAGAAGTGGAATTACGAACTTCAGGACCTAAAAGTCTTCATGCTTCAGGTTGGTACCTGTTTTATGGGGGTTTGCTTTCTTCTTCCCCCTTTGCTGCATTTACTCTTGGCATAAGAGGAAAAACAATGTTGTAAAGAGCAAAAGAAATGTATTTTAAGACTTTTCAATCTGAGCACCATACCCCTTGCTATGTCAGCGTACTATTTCTTCATACTTTAATGCTGTGATTTACTAAAACCAAGTCTTGCCAGGAGCAAAGAGTTTAACTGCGTCGTGACAAATGGGTGGTAACAGTTGGCCTGGAATTGGCAAAATCCGTATATATTACTTAAAGGGATTTGTGCAAATTAAGTTTATGACGATTAAAGTTAAGAAGGGAATTCTTAACTCTACACCAGCTCTGCCACACCATACAATGTCAGTTGAAACTGGTATGTGAAACAGTTGCCTATTACATTTTACTTGTCAGTGCCATGAAACAAGTACAACATGGCAAATCCACCTTTGGTTAAAATTTAACTTGCAGTTCTCTGGCCTAGAATACAGCTGGTTCCCTTCTGAGCAAATATTACATTGTCTCATGTATTCTGACTTAACCAGAAATTGAAACAGGTACAATTTTGGAGATATGTAGGAAGAGTTAGTTTTGCTGATTGAAATATCTGAATAGCTGTTTCATGTGGACCCAGTGAAAATCATTTAGAGCTTCTAAGCCTGTGCAGTTATAGACCATAGATTGATTAAATGCCAGGACTTTGCCTTCCTATCCTTTTTGTCTTAAGTCGTGCTGATTTTCATGGGAAGATAGAAAGTTTGTTACATGGAGGCTATTTATCTACAGACAGGTTGTATTTTGTTGTTTGTTCCAGTACAGAAAGCACAGGCTGTTTCAAGGTGTTCCACTGCAGTGGCTGGTTATGAGCACATCTGTATTCACAGTTGGGCAACAGGTTCCCCAACACTGTCCTATGATACAAAGTCTTTGCTTTGTTGTTCCTTCAACTTTAAGGGAACAACTTGTCAGCTCAGTAAGAAAAATACTGATGCATTTACCTACAGTTGGGTAAAAGTCTTCATAGAAAGATCTGATTTCCTCTTCTTTCCCATGTCTTTCTCCCCTCCCTCCTTTTCCCCTTTCCTGGAAGTTGATTGACAGGCTTTTCCTCGTATGTCAAAGTCTCTCCTTCTGCCTTTACATGGATTCTTTCCCATCGCAACTAAGAAAAGTCAACATGTATCAGCAGTAGTTTAACAGGCATTCATGCTGACATAAAGTAGTGTTGAGAACTAGACCTTGTTGTATAGATGTATACATCTCAGCTTTTTGTGGTTTAAAGAAGCCACATAAGAAGGATATAGAGCTGTTGGAGTGAGTCTGGAGGAGGCCGCAGAGATGCTGCAAGGGCTGGAGCAGCTCTGCTCTGGAGCCAGGCTCAGAGAGCTGGGCTGGGTCAGCCTGGAGAAGAGAAGGCTCCTTAAGAGGAGACCTTAGAGCAGCTCCAGTGCCTAAAGGGGCTCCAGGAAACCTGGAGAGGGGCTTTGGACAAGAGCCTGTGGGAACAGGGCAAGGGGAATGGCTTTAACCTGCCAGAGGGGAGATTGAGATGAGCTCTGAGGCAGAAGTTGTTCCCTGTGAGGGTGCTGAGGCGCTGGCACAGGGTGCCCAGAGAAGCTGTGGCTGCCCCATCCCTGGCAGTGTTCAAGGCCGGGTTGGACACAGGGTCTTGGAGCAACCTGCTCTAGTGGAAGGTGTCCCTGCCCGTGGCAGGGGCTTGGAACTGGGTGAGCTTTAAGGTCCCTTCCAACACAAACCAGTCTGGGATTCTATATGATAAAAAGACACCTCTTCTCAGAAGAATGCTGTTAACTCGCATATACCCCTTGCTTGTGGAAAACAGAGTGAAGTGTGCTACCTCAAACTTCCTTAGATGCAGTTTACATATTATAGGACAAATGCTGTCACTTGCTATGTCTCATCTGGGCAGTGACAGCTCCACTTTATGCCTGTCTTTATCCTACAGAAGTATTGGCACAGTTCAAGCAGTATAGTGCCTATGTAAATGCAGAGCAGAAACCAGACTGAATTGTGATAAGCTGACCTAAGTGGGGGTTTAATTCTATGCTCATAGGTTTGTTTTCTGGCAGCCCTGAAAGGTGTATACAAGCCATTAATGCCAAAGAAAAACAAAAGCCTGAAAAGTGTCTTACCTGAATATGACATAAATTCCAGATTACAATTTAAAGTGAACATTGAGATACTAATGCTTCTATTATGAGAGAAATTGTTACTGTTAACACAGCTTTATTTACAGTACTGTATCCTGGACCCTGTTAACTGCCTTGGGAGAGGAAAGGAAGGCATTTTTATCCATATTTATGGAACTTATATTTGTAGTTCTGCAATTTTTAAGTAACTCTGCACCTCTGTTACTTTATGTTTTGCTTTGCTTTCTTTTTAGATAATGCTGAGTGCAAAGAAAAAGATGCCAATGAAAATAAACAAAGTACAGAGGAAAATATTTCCAATGCTCTACCCGTCAAAGTACAAACACCCAAATCTTCACACAGAATACATCAGTCTATTAAAAAGCAAAATTCAGTGTCTCCCTTTTCTAAACTCTATGAAAAGTTGAAAAATGAGATTAAAGTGAAAAAACCTCTTCCTGAGGGAAATGCATCTCAAGAAGCTGCAAAAGGAGATGGGAAGAGTGTTCCTCTAGAACCAAGCGCTCAGATTTCATTGTCAGGTTGTGTTTCTGATCTTGGAAACCTGTCTCAAGAACAAGAAAGAGGCAGAAGTAAAAATATTGAAGAATGTAAGGTAGAAATCAAGCAAGATGCGGTCCCTTCAGAGTTTAACCAGGTCTCAGCTGTCGGAAGTGCTACCAAGAAGAGTTTTACCAAAAGTCCTCGAAAATCCATTTCGAAGGTGTCAAGAGATACTGGTGAAAGAAGTCACTTGCAGGATCATAAGGAGCTAAGTACAGCAGGAAAGTCTGAAAGTACTGAAGTTACAACCAAACCCAGTCAGGAGAAGGATGGAAAAGCAGTGTTTTCACTGAAGCAATGCTCTATAGAATGCTTGGGTTATGCAGCTGAAAGGAACATGCACAGCTCTGTACCAGGACTGGATAAACCAGCAAAACCAGGTAACGCCACCACCGTTTCTGAAGTTGACCAGTATGTTCCGTCTACACCAACACCCAGAAGGAAGAGTCCTCGGTCTAATTTTGTATCACCCACCAGAGAAAGTAGTGGAACGAATCCTGTAATCACTGATATTCCAACACCTCGATGGCGTGTGTCACTGGAACGTAAGTCTCTGTCAGGAGTTTCAGCTGAAACTCAAAGGGAAGATTCACTGTCTATAAGTGACAGCCTCAAACAACTGCCTTTGGCAGAAAAGAAGTGCTTAAAACAAAGACGAAGCAGTAAACAGCATACACCGGGAAAACCTGCTGAAGAAGTGCTGAAAGAGATTTGTGACCAGGCAAAGTTTGTGAACTCAAAAGAGGAACATTCTGAACCTCCTGCCTCTTCTAATTCCAAGAGTCCCAGAAGAAATAACAGAGAAAGTCAAGAATCACCAAACAAAAGTGTCCATTTGGAGACACCAGCTTCAGAAGAGTTCACATCAGAACTGGCTTCTCCTGCTAGTCACAAACGTGGCTCTGGCAGGAAAAGGGGTAGGCCAAGGAGCTCTGGGCTGCTTGCAGGGAAAGCATTGGAGACAAATGCACCTCTAGAGCACCACGATAAACCTACAGACAGAAAAGACAGTGGAATGAACGAAGAGGTGGCCACCAAGGGGGATCACCAGGAGCAAGGTTTGGAAGATGCTGGAGTAACAAGACTTCGTAGATTGTCATCAAAGAGGAGGTCTTCTGGAGGTGCTGGTCTACTGAAAGACACTGAGGCTGTGTCAGAAATGAATATTTCTGACCTGTTGGCTGGGGAAGAATCAGGTAAACCTGTTTAATCCCTGCCTGGTTGGGTTTGTAACTGAAATATTCTGCTCCTAGCATTTCTGTGATCATTTTCCCACTGATGTAAAATGTAAACGCCCCCTGGCTGACATATTGCTTCTAAAATATTTATCATGCAGTTAAAGTTGATCATCAAAATACACAATAATATCTATAAAAGTTTACTCCACTGAATCTGTTTCTCTTGAAGGTAAATTACCTTCTGATTTGTTTTGACTTTAAAATGCACAAGGAAATGCTGTTTTTTATGTGGATTAAAAAGTTAATTTGAAGTCTTTACTGTGAGGGTGCTGAGGCGCTGGCACAGGGTGCCCAGAGAAGCTGTGGCTGCCCCATCCCTGGCAGTGTTCAAGGCCAGGTTGGACACAGGGGCTTGGAGCAACCTGCTCTAGTGGAAGGTGTCCCTGCCCGTGGCAGGGGGTTGGAACTGGATGAGCCTTAAGGTCCCTTCCAACACAAATCAGTCTGAGTCTTAGATCTATTTTCACTTGTTCTTTTTAGGCAAGACAACAAAGATGTCTCCGAAGAGGAAAAGTGGTGAAGTGTTACTTCAGCCTTTAGGAAAAAGAAAGAGAGTGTCTTTTGGTGGCCACTTGAGCCCAGAGCTTTTTGATAAAAGTTTGCCTCCCAACTCACCCCTTAAAAGAGGTGCCATTCCTGCCCGGCTGAGCCTGCCCTTCGGAAACTCGCCACGTGCTGTCCTCAAAAAGGCTCAGGGATTGAAGCACTTTGCAGTCCAGGTAAAGGTTAAGACTAATCAAGTTGCTGAGACACTTAATGTGAACAGAGTATAAGTTCTAGGACTTCTAAAAATTAACTAACAAGTAGTAGTAAAACTTTTTAGGTGCATGTTCAGATATGGAAACTTTAATTGGAAGTTAAAAAGGTATTTGAAACCAGCAAACTTTAATCAGCATTATTTTAACTTCTCCACTGTAGGAAAGGGCTCAGTTTACCCAGGAGGTGTGTATCTATTCACCTCCCATGCCATTGCTCATTCTCATGCAGTAGCTATAGGACAAATGGTGATGGGTTTAAACTTAAACAGGGGAGATTTAGGTTAGGTATAAGGAAGAAGGTGGGAGTAGTGAGGCCCTGACACAGGTTGCCCAGAGAAGCTGTGGCTGCCCCATCCCTGGCAGTGTTCAAGGCCAGGTTGGACAGAGCCTTGGGTGACATAGTGTGTCATAGTCTAAGTGTGAGGCGTCCCTGCCTGTGTCAGGGGGTTGGAACTGGATGATCTTAAGGTCCTTTCAACCCAAACCAGTCTGTGATTCTATGCATATGCCAGAGTATGTTTCTGTATGTCTGTATTAGCAGCAGTGTCTGAGTGTCTGCAAGCTCCAGTTTACCACAAATAAGAGCGAACAGAACAGTTGTTTGTTGGCCAACTCTGCAAGCTCCTTCCACCTGATTTGGTTAGAATCTGGAAAACATTTGCTGTTGATTTAGGCTAGTTATAATATGTGAGGTGTACTAGAGGTGAACAAGACTGTTGAGTAAAGTAGAACAATAAACTCAGTTAATTTATTCAATTGAATTTGCATGTCTTGGGAGACTTAAAAGAATTAAACCTCAGTAGAAGTTGGTTTTCAGAGAATATTTAAGGCTTTATCAAACGATCTGATGATATTTTATACTATTGTATTTACCTGTCAGATGTAGAAGAGCGCTTGCGGTCCAGCTTCATGCAGTAACATTTGATCTTTCTGTATTTATTTTTTGCCTACCAGGACTTTCCTGAACATTTGCAGAAAGAAAAAGTGTCACCAAGAAATCTGCCAACTGAGAAGTCCCCAAGTGCCTCGTCCCCTTCCTCTGGGAGGGCAACACCTAAACTGCCTTCAGGCTCTCCAGCACCTTACAAGAAGGGACGTTTCTCTGTTTCTCACGTCACGGCACCATTACCCGTTGTAGAAGAGAGAGATACTGTTGCAGAAGACATGAATACAGAGGAGGAAGATGGTGCCTTAGTGAAAACACCTAAATCTTCTCTCATTAACCAAAATGATAAACCCTTTTTAATGGCTACACCTGACAAACCAACCAGAAGTGCCCAACTTGCTCTGAAGGTCACACCCATGAAGAACAGAAGTGGGGCTGTAGCAGTTATCAATGCAAAAAGAAGAAGTGGAGCCTCCAGTGCCAATCTATTAGGTTTGTTTCAGCAGTTAATCCTTAATATCCATTTTAATGCTTTAAAATGCAGGAACAAAACAGAAGTAGGCCTATTAATTTGTTATGCAGAGGCCACCAAATGCTTGGCGTAGCTGCTTGTTGGACTTGTTGGAAACTGTGAATTGCAAAATGTTACGTTCTCTCATATTATTAAATTACTAAAGCAAATATCAAACCATATTTAAAACACAAATCTTAATGTTCAGAAGTTGAAAAATGGGAGAATTAAGGTTCTTTATTGCAAGATTACTTGCAATAGTGATCCTTCAAGTTCAAGTAGTGTTGAATGAAATCAAATTTTATCAAAGAAGTGGTAAATGCCCCATCCCTGGCAGTGTTCAAGGCCAGGCTGGACACAGGGGCTTGGAGCTACTTGGTCTAGTGGAAGGTGTCCCTGCCTGTGGCAGGGGGTTGGAACTAGATGATCTTAAGGTCCTTTCCAACTCAAACCAGTCTGGGATTCTATGATTCTATACATCAGTTTTGATTTGAAAACATGCGCTTCATAGCAGTCGAGCTTCAGTTTGTCTTGTTTGTGCCTTTTTTTACACACAGTTCAAATCTTTGTCCATGGACTGGACTAAACTGTTTGCAGTGGTATATAACAGATATAATTAGAGAATAGGATGATAACTGGGTATTAACTTGAAAAGTTTGAAGTTAAACATTTGAATTTGAATGTTCAATACTGGTTTGAAATAGTTTTGACAGCACTGGCAACATTATGATAGGGGAGCTCTGGGTCTTGAATCTTTTGTCTTTGAAGAAGACAGTCATTTTATGGAGAATACTTCACAAATATCAATGTTACCATTTTCCCCACCTCTCTGTAATGTGTAAGTGGGTTTTCATCTGCAGTTTCTTCTGCAATATGAAAAGACCACCAGAGTTCTTAAAAATTTTGGATGTCTGCTTGGTATCCAAAATAAAACTGTTTCCAATGCTTGTTTGGGTAGTTTCCTGCAGGCTTGGTATGTGTCTGTGTATCCTGAACACCCTAGCAATAATACCTTATAAAAGTGCTTTTTATTTACAGACTTTCCCCAACTTGCACAGCAATTCTGACAAGAGAATAATAAACTTGAGGAACAGCAGTCCCCTTTTCATCTCTACTTAAAAAAAGAACAGTTTCTTTTATATGATCCCTGTCTTCTCATAACCTATTTCTGAAGCAAACAAGGCAGATGTGCCACCAACTTACAGCCTCATTTATTACACAGCTCTAACTAATGCCCTTATTCCTCTGCTGTGGACAGAATGATGCAGTGATAAATGTAAGCTTGCTGTGGGAATTTCTGGTGTATGTTACCAGGAAAAGGTGATATAAGAAAGATTATGGAAAGTCTGTGTGGATCTAAATGCTGTAAGCAGTATAAATAAATAGTCTCCTGACTACAATGTTCTTTGGGAAGGTGGTGAAAGAAAAGCTGGATATGTTTCACTTAGAAGCCATTTCCCTGATGTTAAATCTCATGTCCCATGGGGGACAAGTGAAGATATAATAAAAGAGACTGAAAGGCTTATGGCAAGTTTTTATTAGAAAAATTATTTCCTTACAAAAAGAGTGAGGATGTAATTGGGTCAGCATTCGGTTCTAGGATCTAACATCTGTTTGACACCGCATGAAGCTTGTTTTGTTGTGGAAAGCCACGCTGGGTACTTGTTAAACTGCAGCTGAAATTGGGTCTTCTGATTGAAACAGTTTCACAGAACACTTCAGAATAGGTGGTGTCAGATGGTACAACCACTTTCCTGTGCCCAACAGCAGCAAATCCATTGGAATCATGAAGAAATAATTGTGAACTTCCATTTATACAGCTGAGAATTAAAGTGATTATTTCTCTTTTCTAGTGACGAAATCTTGGGCTGAAGTGGTAAAATTGGGTGTCGCAAGACCACAGGCAAAGGCTGTTAAAAAGAGTGTTAGGAAAGGAAGATTCCTCAAGAAGACAACCCAGTCACCGAAGGTATTCTTTCTAAATTCTCTTTAAGTTTGTTTTTGCATAATCATAAAGCAACTTGTAGGTATTTTGCTACAGAAACTAGAAGCTTCTGGGCTTTGAGTATGATGTGAAATGGGTTTTGATAGATTTTTCTCTATAAGAAATGTAGGTTTTACTTAAAAGTAACCTTTCTTTACTAACCTTTGTCCTTTTCCTCCTTTTTTCCCCTCTGCAGACTCCACAAAGCAAAATAAAAGGTCATTTTAGCACAGGACATGCAGAATCACCTGCAACAATAGTTGTAGGTAGAGCTTATTCCACCACAGTCAGAACAACTGGACGGGCCCCTAAAGTGGTGAAAAACCCTATCTTGAAGCTAAACATGAAAATGGATGAAAGCTTCACAGGTAACTTCTTAAGGCCTGTTGCTCACTCTGTCACCTGTGTCCTTCTCTTGTCAAAGCAAATGCTCATTTCTCCAAATCTAATTTGTAGGAATGGCTGAAATGTTTCAAACTCCAGAAAATGTGAGTGGAAAAACATTACCTTTGGCTGCTGCTCAGAAGATGGATTTTACACCAACTTGTGCTGCAGCGGATATTTCTGACCTGCACACTCCTGAAGAAACTGGTATGTTTGTTATTTGAAAAGCAAGCACTGTTTAGGTGTATTATGGGGTAGCAGTCACAGCCTGGGTAGAGTTCATGTATTGGGATGAAGCATCTGTCAACCCAAAAAAGGAACCATTGATTTTTATCATGTATTAAAAGACACTTTTGCAGTTCCAATTAATTTTTGAGTAGGTGTTATTTTCTTATTCCTTCCATTTGAAACTTCAAGAGGTTGAAGTATTGCCCCAGGCAGATCTTGTGCTGAAGCATGGCATGTTCTTAGCCAGTTGTCTAGATCTAAATCCAGTGATAAAGTGTCATCCTAAGGAGAGGTTATTCTGCAGTCTTGGAGAAAAAGGTCTATTTAAAAGTGTCATATTGGAAAGAGTCATATTAAGAGGGTACTTTGAGCATCTTTTGTTCAACCTTCTATACTAGTCTTTGTGTCTCATATTGCTTCAAAACACAAAGGGAATTGCAAGGAAAAACTTGTACCACAATGTCGTGGTTTGAGCCCAGCCGGTAACTCAGAACCACACAGCCGCTCGCTCACTCCCCCCCCCCCCCCCTTCTTCCTCCCCCCGCTCCCGGAGGGATGGGGAGGAGAATGGGAAGAATGCAACTCCCACGGGTTGAGATAAGAGCAGTCCCGCAACTAAGGTATAACACAAAACCACTACTGCTACCACCAACGATAATAACGATTAGTGAAATAACAAGGGGAGAGGATACAATTGCTCACCACCCGCTGACCGATACCCAGCCCGACCCGAGCAGTGATCTGGGCCTTCCGGGTAACTCCCCCCAGTTTATATACTGGGCATGACGTGCTGTGGTATGGAATACCCCTTTGGCTAGTTTGGGTCAGGTGTCCTGTCTCTGCTTCCTCCCGGCTTCCCCTCCTCCCTGGCAAAGCATGAGACTGAGAAAGTCCTTGGTTGGAATAAACATTACTTAGCAACAACTAAAAACATCGGTGTTATCAGCGTTGTTCCCAGGCTGAAAGTTAAAAAACACAGCACTGCACCAGCTACTAAGCAGGAGAAAAATGACTGCTATAGCTGAACCCAGGACACACAAGAAGTTTTAGGGACACCAAAGAGCTAATTCTTATATCAGATTAAATAAGAAAAAATATCCCAGTTTTTATAGTCACTTTTAACTGTGTGCTAGTTACAAATCAATTGTCGATGCACATTTTTGGTTTGTAGAAGGCTCTGACTGATTGAATTCAGTTTTGCTTGGTTATATAGTATATGCTTGGGTTTTCTGCTTATTTCTCTTTCCAAATTACATACATCTACTGCTTCTTTCAGGAGAGATGATGGTGTCACCATTGAATAGTTCAGATGCTTCAGAACAGAAACAAGATAGTCCAGGCATCTGTCACTTTTTGAGAGAGGAGTCATCTCTAAAGTCTGTGTTTGATGCAATATCCACAAAAACTCCTGAAGAAAGAAATGCTATGCTGGAAGAAAATACTAGTGGGAATAGTTTGTCAGCGATTCCAGAAAAACAAGCATCTCGGGTGAAATCAGGAAGTAGAAGGAGGACTCCAAAGCAGAAGTTGGAGCCAGCTGAGGTCGTGTCAGGCATCAAGCAGCTTTTAAGGACCCCAGAGCAAAGGTCAGAACCAGTAGAGGCCTTATCGGGCATCAGGCAGCTCATGAAGACCCCGAAGCAGAAGTCGGAGCCTCTAGAGGACTTGTCAGGAATTAAGCAACTCATGAGGACCCCAAAGCAGAAGTCAGAGCCTATAGAGGCTTTGTCAGGCATCAAGCAGCTCATGAGAACCCCAAAGCATAAGTTGGAGCCTGTAGAGGCCTTGTCAGGAATCAAGCAGCTCCTGAGGACACCGAAGCAGAAGTCAGAGCCTGTAGAAGCTTTATCAGGCATCAGGCAGCTCATGAAGACCCCAAAGCAGAAGCCAGAGCCTGTAGAGGCCTTGTCAGGCATCAAGCAGCTCCTGAGGACACCAGAGCAAAAGTCAGAGCCAGCTGAAGTCCTGTCAGGCATCAAGGAGCTCATGAGAACCCCAAAGCGTAAGTTGCAGCCTGTAGAGGCTTTGTCAGGCATCAGGCAGCTCATGAAGACCCCAAAACAGAAGGTGGAGCCTGTAGAGGCTTTGTCAGGCATCAGGCAGCTCATGAAGACCCCAAAACAGAAGGTGGAGCCTGTAGAAGCTTTATCAGGCATCAGGCAGCTCATGAGGACACCAGAGCAAAAGTCAGAGCCAGTTGAGGTCCTATCAGGCATCAAGCAGCTCCTGAGAACCCCACAGCGGAAGCCAGAGCAGGTCGAGGTCCTGTCAGGCATCAAGCAGCTGCTGAGGACCCCACAGCAGAAGCCAGAGCCAGTTGAGGTCCTGTCCGGCATTAAGGAGCTCATGAAGACCCCAAACCAAGAGTTGGAACCTGGTACGGATGAAAGTGCCTTTAAAAGATTGCTGAAGGCTCCAGTAGAAAACAGAGAAGCAGTTAAAGGTGTTACTTTAACCAAGAAAACTCCAAAGGTGAAATATCAACCAGTAGAAGACATGATTGGGGTCAGCCGCATTTTCAAGACACCAAAGGACAAAGCTGAACCCGTAGAAGATATGTTTGATATTAGTAGATTAGTGAAGACTCCAAGAGAGAAGTATCAACGAGTTGAGGATTTTGTGGGTCTGCAAAGGCTTATGGCAGAGCCCAAGCAGAAATGCTCTGACTCTGAAGTGGACTATGCTGGAGTTATGGAGATGTTTGATGCACCAGAGGAAATGGAGGTAAAATACGTTCTTTAGCTTTCGGAGGGGATGTTTTTAGACTTAGAAACCTGTGGTTGAAATAAATTCTTAGGCCTCCTAGTGTGACATCTTGTATGTTACAGTATGTTACACTTCAAATATGTCCTGCCCATAACCTGCTAGAAATGTACCCCAAATTGACTTGGGAACTGTCAAGATGGCAGGCTTGGTTCCTTCACAGGTTTGTCCAGCTGGATATCCCTTGCTAGAAAACACAGCTTACTACAAGTTTGAATCTGAGCATTGTCTTTTTTTTTCTGGTCATTTGTTCCTATTGTGCTTAACGTACCTTTTCAATTGCTTAAAAACTATAATCAAATTCTTTCTCAACCATCCTTTTCATAAGCAAGGGGTATGGTTGGTTGGTTTGCTCCATCCCCTATAGATTAAATTGTAATCTCTCTTTCCTTTCCCATCCAAAGCTTTTCACAAAGCATTTTACCACATGGCCAGTAGATTGCTCTCTATGTTCCTAAGTCTTTTATTCATTGCTTCTGAAATGGACGCATATTTTATAGACTTATATATATATATATATAGTGTGTTTGCCTGTGTTAATATGCATTTTCTTTGAAGGAACCCTGTGTAAGTAGTTACTGAGGTTGGTAACTACCTCTACGAGGTTGCTCTGGGGCACCATTCTGACCTTAGAATTCACAGCTTCATCACTGATCATTTGTGATATTTTAGTATTCATTTTTACGTTTATTCCCAGATCATAGAACCATGGAATAGTTTGGGTTGGAAGAGACCTTAAAGCTCACCCAGTTCCAACCCCCTGCCATGGGCAGGGACACCTTCCACTAGAGCAGGTTGCTCCAAGCCCCTGTGTCCAACCTGGCCTTGAACACTGCCAGGGATGGGGCAGCCACAGCTTCTCTGGGCACCCTGTGCCAGCGCCTCAGCACCCTCACAGGGAAGATCCATAGGTAATATGCCGAGTATCACTGGGATTTGCTCTCATCAGTGGAGAACTACAATAAACCACTCAAATCGTTTGGCCTCCATACCCCAAATTCCTTTTGAGCATTCATTTAGGTACTTGTCAGGCATTTTATTAATGACTTTTTTAACTCTGTGAAGTGTTTGTTACCTTTCACTTTAAAAACTGCTACACTGGCTTAGGTGGCCAGCATTAAGTTTGATAGATTTCTTTGCAGATATCATATATATATGGATACAGTTATAAAACTGATTTCATTTTTAGAGAAAAGTACTTGATGAGATTTCAGATATTTCTATACACTGATTTTGTATTGGTTGGCTCTAGTATTTGTTGTCCTCTCAGACATGTATTTATTGATTATTGTTTATTCCCTTAGGTGAGATCAGTAAAAGCTATGGATTCCAAGCAAGATGCTGCACCTCTTTGTACTTCTTCCACTCCTAAACGTGGTAAGTGCACCTACGTTAACTAGAGGAATAATGGATATAGAAGTTAATATATGTTGTTATGAAGTTTCAACATATATTGTAAAAATTCCAGAATACACAGTGTGAAGGGTCCATAGCTCATGGAATTTGTGCAGTCATCCCTAATGGACACCAGCTGCTGATAGAAGTAACAGTGTAGTAGTTTGTTGGTGGGGTGATGTTGGCTTCTCTTTACATACCAGTAAAAAACCTGATGTGAAGGTCTCCACTTAAAATTGTCTTTCTTTGCAAAGACTTTTGAGAACACAGCTTAAACCTATGAATGCTGCCTATCAGGTGAAGCAAGTATCTTTGGTCAGAAGCCTGGGGTTTAACTTAGGAATTGCTTAAAATCTGTATTTCTTTTTAAATTAAGAATAATAAGTGTTATTTGTCTAAGTAAGATGACAGTTAGGAAAATCAAAACTCGCAGATCAGGCATAGTAATGTTTGATGTTTGTTTGTGCTTTTTTCTATGTAAAAACTTCGAATGGGGAAAACCCCCTGGTTTAGAAGATAAAGGAAATATTTCACAAGGTGAAGATTCCCAGCAGAAGGAACCAGCTAGTGCAGGCCAGTCTACCCAGAGGAGAAGGGGCAGACCAAGGAAGACGGTACATCCTGCTTCAGCAAAGCACTGCAAAAGGGATTTGAATTTAAAAGAATTGCAAAGTGTGGAAAAAAAGAGCACCCAAGAGGAGATGGAAGCTAAAAATGAAGGAAGAGGAAGGAGAACCAACCGTCATATACAAGAAGAAACTGTTTCAGAGCCCCCCGATCAGGAAAAAGTTGACGTTTCATCTGTGGAACCACATGGAGCTACTCAAAGACCCAGAAGAGGTAAAAGGAAAGACCAAAAGGAATTAAAACATCCAAGTGAGAATCCTGAGGCTTGTGACAAAGATTCTTCTGTGCTGCAAGAAGAGAAACAGACTTCACAGGAGTGTGGCATCAGTGGCATAATGGAAACTGAAGATGGTCCAACCATAAAGACAGAAAGTGTATCTAGTAGCACTGAAAATGAAAATTGTCAACTGCAAACAGGTTTAAAAGAAACTGAAAACAAATCTAATGAAGGTGGTGTAGAAGACAGTGAAGAAATGCTTCTGTCACCTAGGAGGAGAGTTAGAGGAGTGAAAAAAGGAGCAAGCCCAGAACAGCTGATTCCACCCAAAAGAGGAAGAAGAGATAGAAATGACCAAGTTCAACAAGCTGCTTCAGAGGCCTTTCACAGGACAACAAGGAAGCTTCGTAAAGACCCATCAGAAAAGATGCTACAAAGAGAAGAAGAGACTTTTGTCGAAGACACTGAGGCTGCCACAGCAGAAGAACCTGAAAATGGAACTAAACTTGAAAGGAAGATACCAGAGAAAAGAGTGAAGTCTTTAAGAAGTGCTGGAAAGCACTCAACTGAAGTAAAAGCAGACATTGGTGAGATGATACTTGAAAATATACAAACCATTCAGAAAACTGAAGAAACTTCAACTGAAGCTGGTACTGAACCACAATCACCTATCAAAAATGAGATTAAAACATCTCAGGGAGATGAAACAGAAAATACTCAGGAAAATGCAACAGAGGCATCTCAGAGATTAAAGGCAGAGTCACCTTCTGGAGAGACAAACAAAATATCAGTCACTGCAAACAGAAATGCAGTGAAGAAAACAACCAGAACTAGAAACAGGAGAGGCAAAAAGGACTCCTTGGAGAAAAAGTCTGATGAATTTGCCAAAGATGAGGAGAACCTAGAACTAATTGCTCCCAAAATCAAGTCAGAAGCAGGAACAGATGAATCTTCTCTCAAAGATTCTGTGGACACCCCAGCTACCACACCAGTACCTGCTGCAGACAGTGATGGTGCTGCTCAGAGCCGTCCGAAGAGGACAAGAAATGACCAGGGAATAAAAAACACAAAGCAAACTGAAACCCTGCAAGAGAATCAAGCCCAAAGTTGTGGAATGGTATGTACAAGAGGCAGAGGTAGAAAAGTTAATTTTGAACTTGAAGAAGCCAGTTCCAAAGCAGTTGGAGGAAACAGGAGTTTACCTGAGGATGACAAAGGAACGACTGACAAAGAGAGTCAACAAGAGACTTCAGAAAACCCTTCTTCACAAGTGAGGAGGAGCAGAAGAAAGCAAGTTGATACCATTCCACAGATAGCTTGTTCTACTGTTATGGAAAAACAAACATTAACTGCAGAGGATAGTAAAGATGAGGCTTCTACAAAGGAGCAGGATTCAGCTTTGGAAGCTACTTCCTCTTCAACAGAAGACATTCCACTGAGACGAGGGAGAAGACGAGAGGTTGCTGCAGCATCACAAACATCTCGATCTCTTTCTACCAGAAGAAGACGTGGGGTGTTGGAAGGTGGTGATACAAAGATAACTGTGAGAGAAGATCAAAATCCAGCTTTGGGAAATGAAACTTTGCAGGCAAAAGCAAATGCATCAGCAAGGGATGAAAGGGAAAAGATTGATCTAGCAGCAGAGGCAAAAAGTTCATCTCCTCTCCAGAGAAAGCGTGGCTTGTCAGAAACTGATGGTAAAGAGGAGGGCACTAATGAAGAACAAAATGTGCCTTTGGAAACAGTGTCCTGTGCAAAAGAGAAGCCATTGGGAAGGGGCAGAAGGAAGGAAACTGCTCTGGCACCACACACAACCAGTTACATTCCTCTTAGAGGAAAACGTGGTTTGCCAGCAGATAACAGTAGAGAAGAAGCTCCTGAAGAAGATCAAAATGTTCCATTAAAAACTTCTGATTCATCTGTAAGAGAAAATCAACCGAGAAGAAGCAGAAGGAAAGAAACTGCCCTCATGTTAGAAGCCACAAGTTCTACTTCCATTGAGGAAAAACAGGGCTTAGCAAAAGAAAGTGGTACAAAGAATAATCACAGGGGAGCAAAAAAGCTGCTTTTGGAGAATTCCACTTCCCAAGAAAAAATGGATCTTTCAAAAGGGAACTCAAGGCAAACAACCACCTCACAGGCTGTTAGTTCCACCTCACTTCAGGCTTTGCCAGAAGATGGTAAGAATGAAACTCCTGAAGAACAACAGAGTGTACTTTTGGAAGTAGCTCCATCTGTGAAAGAATATCCATCAAGAGTGGGCAGAAAGAAAACAACTTCCACATCTAAAGAATCTAATTCCACTTCTCTCAGGGAAAATCCTGTCTTGCCCAAAGACAGAGGTCAAAAGAGGATTCTTAAAGAAGATGAACACACATCTCTAGAAAATAACTCATCTCAGGAAAACACAAGGCAATTGAGGAATAAAAGTAAAAAGGTAGAATTCAAATTGGAGGCAGCTACTTCTACTTCTTATTGTAAAAACAGTGACTTGCCAGAACATGGCAAAGCTTCAGAAACTCAAGATGTGTGTTTGACATCCACTGGTTCTGGGGGAAATCATCAGTCTGGAAGAGGGGAAGAGGTTACCCCTGCACCAGAGGCAGCTCCCCCTTCTCGCAATAGGAAACGTCAGTTGCCAGCAGATGATTTACCATCCAAAAAACTCAAGTCAGGTGAGGCAAGAATTTCCTTTCCATTTTCTAAGTGTAGCTCAGTTATCTATAGATACAACAGTAATGTGCTCACAGTTTTAATGTTGCTGGGGGCTGCCATGCTTTAGTGGGGATAGACAGTAGGTCTTCAATGTAGCAAGAAGACTTAGGTGAATGGGATCTATGTTATCATAGAATGAGTTGGGTTGGAAAGGACCTTAAGCACCCACATAGGTGCTCACTCTCCTTTACAGTTAAAAACTTGACTTTCCAGCTCTAGCTGGACCATTGCAGGATTTTCCTTTGGTGTTGAATATGTTTTAGTTTTACATATCAGCATAAGGAATTTTAGCTAAAATGGCAGCTAATTGGTTTTGGTGCTCTCATTAATGTTAACCTACTTTCAGAAATAGTTGTAAGTCCTCAGGGATCTATCTTAAAGGATATCTTAAAGGATGTGCACAAGTATGGGGTTTGTAGCTGGCTTGTTGAATTCAGAGATGTAATCTTTTGGAATGTGGTCAGTGGGGACCTTGCCATTAAAAACAATGTGACTGAGGGTTGAATTTTGTATAAAATGTTTGATTTATGATCCAAATTCTACTTTCTTTTTTGTGTGCAAATAGAGAATGATGGAAATCCAGCACTGCAGAAAGGAAAAAGAAACAAAGCTAAAGAGGAACCTGAAGGGGCTGTAAGGGCTACTCGGAGTGCTGGAGGGACGGACAGGAAGACAAGATCAAGCACAAGAACAAGTGCAAAAGCAAGAAAATAGTCTTAACAACAGCCACAGCACCAGTTTTTAAATCAATTCAGTAACTGAAATAGCAGGTTTTTAATGTGAATTGATTTGCACTTGGATTTTAAGCTCAGATTTTTGTAAAGCAATCACCGAATTCTGATATTATCAAAAGATATTTCTTATTGTGTTTACAGGTAGGGTGTAGATTCTGGTTTTAATAGATTTATGTGTAGTGGTTCCTAACCCGTGGGGTGCTTGTGCAAAACTGCAAACCTTAAACCTAAATCTTTTTATACCAGTATTTATCCCCCTTTTTTCTGTCAGTCAGTACAGCAGCCAGGGAGCCATATTACTTTACTGCCAGTTTAATTGTAAACTCTTTTCTGCTTAAATTTGAATGTGCTTAAGTCTAATTTTTCATGCCAGTTCTGTAAATAGTCTGTAAAAGAAGCTCTGGATGTATCAGCAGAATTACGATGCTGAAGTTTCGATAAGTTTGCAAAAAAACCTCTTTAAGTTCCTTGTATTGAAAAATGCAGATTTGTGGAAGTCATTAAATTTGTGAACAATTTGGGACTGGTGTGTTTTGTGTTCTTGAGAATAGGGAAGAATGTGTCCTTACTGTCCTCTCTACAAGGTTCACAAACCATGTAGATGAGGCTCTCAGTGGCATGGGTTAGTGGTGGCCTTGGCAGTGCTGGGGTAATGGTTGGACTTGATGGTCTTAAGGGTCTTTTCCAACTTTGTTGATTCTCTGATTCTGTTTCAAAGATTCATTCTCTCCAGCCACATGGCACTGTTCTGAAGGTGGGTCTTCTGCAGCACAGATACTTCTGTACACACAGCTGGATGGTGCAGCACTGCCACGGGTGAGCAAGCGCTGAGCGGAGGAGACATGGAAATGGTGAGTGTATGGAGTGGTGGTGGTGGTCTTTTCCCTGGAGTTACAATTACTGTGAGTAACCAGTGTGGTTTGGAGATGAATTTTAGAGATCAATGACTGCAGAGTAATAGTCTGTGTTTGTCTTCAAGGCTTGTGGCTTCCTGTTACTGTGTTAAATGCAGAAAAGGAGGAAAGTCATCTGGGGAGTTGAAGTTTTGTGCAGTTTTAAGACCACCGTTACATTTCTGTGTAGTCTATGAGGAGTTACAGCTGTTTCTACAGAGGGGCAGTTGGATGCTATGTTTGGATGTTGTTGTCAGCTCTTATTTTGGTGCATGCTGATGAATGGCCCTTTCTTCAGGTGAGTTCATGTTAGTGAGCTCTGTGGTTCTCTTTCTTTAAAGCCCAAAAAAGTCAGATTAAGGAAGCAATGCACTGGTTGCTGTCCAGACGTTCAGAGTTCAGATGTGATGTGATATTGAGATATATCTTTTTAGTTTAGGTGGGTTTTTTGATATGTGGAATGTGCCGTGTCCATATCCATAGTTCTTTTAAATGCTTTGGTCATTTTGTCCTGTTATAATGCACTTACTTTCTATACCTCAATTGTCATGTGTAAGATTTTAAGTGTAATGTGCTGTAGGTCTAGTCATATTTTCAAGTTAGCTCTATTGCTTCCTGCATGTGTTTGCTCTATCATAGTGACATGACTTCCACTGACCAGGACCAGTGATGGTCTGTTCCTCTCAATGACCCCCAAGCTTTTTCCTGTGATTAAGGTCAGCACTTGGTCGTGATTATTGCTTTAGGATTGAGGATTGTTTTTTGCAGCTTTGATTTCAGCCTTCCAGATGTGGGGAATATCTTTACCCAAAATGTTTCATGGGTCTGTGGCACAGGACTTGGCATCTCCCTAACTCTCAGGTCACGTATCTTCATCTGTCTTGCCACAACAACAACTGAAACAGTGCACTTCAGTGCACATTAGGAAGTTAAAAAACCCCTGCAACCCCCAAATGTTGCAGACACTGCAGTAGCTTTAAACCCCTAAGCTATGTTTGTACTTGAAAGTTGTGCTACAAGGAAGATTTGTATTGTTAGCACTGATGAATCATTTCTTACTCTTTTTCCTAGTGTCTGACATTCTAATAGAATGCCTAATGGAAAATAGGGTCGTTGTTGTCTACAGCAGAGAACAAAGGGAAGAACTAGCAATGCACAGGAGTAAATGACAGTGTGCAGAGAACATGAACTGCTGAGCATGATATCAAGGTAAATCAGTTGGAGAGCACTGCTGTGCTCTGCTCATGTGTGTGCCACTGTTCTAATCTGTGTATCTTATCTTGCAGAGGACATTTCTGTATGGAGTACTCATTTTCCTTGGCATTCAACTCCTTAAGAAATCATTTCTGTGTTTTTGCTCTCCTGTTCACTATATGATCCATCAGAACAAAGGTTTCTGCTCAGAACTTGGTATTTCACGTTTAGATTTCACTGAGCTGTAAAGTTTTTCCTGCTGTGGGTCCTGATTGCATAGATACTGCAAGCTTTCCTTCTTTGGGCTGGGTAGAACTTGCTATGAAATGTGGATATAAAGAGGAAATACAGTAATGCTTTAACCTCTTGAGGCTGTTGATGTAAGTCCCCTTCTTTCAGGTGAGCCCCACAGTCTTGCTGCTTTCTGAGCTCACATCTGATAATTTCCTCTGTTCTCACAGTTCTATGAGAGGAGCAAGTGCCTAGAAGTGGCTGCACCTTTTTTCAGTCTCTAAGATTATTCTGTAGTTATTCAGGGCAGTAATTTCTGGCCTAATGATAAATCAAAGTGTTAAGGCAATGGCCAAGACTGTTCTTCCAGAACAACAACAGAAAAGAGTGCTGAAGGCTATTGCTCTGTGAGAAAACGCTCCATTTTTCATTGTAAAACATGCAACTGTTTCTTAAAATTTCAATGGCTCACACCATCTTCTCTAATTTAGAAAGTAAGCACTGACACAGAGAGGCTGTGGCTGCCTGGCAGTGTTCAAGGCCAGGTTGGACACAGGGGCTTGGAGCAACCTGCTCTCGTGGAAGGTGTCCCTTCACTTTCTACATACTCAGTATCTTATTCCTGTTCTTTTCAACAGAAATAGTGAACAATTCTGGTGTGACTGGTGCTTAAATATGTTTGATTTCATTAATAGATTCTGTGCACTTCATTGATGCTACAGATCATAAGAATGGTCTTTTTGGATGATGTGTGATCATTGCAGCATTATTCATTCATCCCACACCCACCCTAAGCCTCAAACCCCTGAAATCCTTTGTTTTCCGTGGTATGTAAAGTATGACTATCAAATCACATCTTTAATATAGATATTTTTCCAGCGTAGAAAGAAGTTCAGATTCTGCCTGGCTAATGCATAGAGAACATTTCCTTCATGGTATGTTAATTATTTATTCCCAGTTAGTTAAGTAATAGGCCAGAGGGAGGAAAGTTTAATTTCTGCCCCAGTTCTGCCTGGAAGTGTCCAGCAACCAACAGCACTTCTCAAATCACATAGGAGCACTCTACAGACCGCTGGGAGAAGTGGTAGAACCTGTGATCTAGATGAAGTGATGAGTTTATGAATCTTCAGAAGACCTCAGAGAATTGCTTTGAGTTGATGTGTATGTGACCTTAGGGAGAAAATAGTTAAATAAGGATTTACATTCCCATGTCAAGATCTCCAGTGAAAGCAATACTCAACATTAAATACAAATTTAGATAGAATTTATCTGTGGATTAGATTCTAAGCTATGAGCTATTTAAATATTTTAGCTGTTTTCTAGCTGAATGAAATGCAGCTGAATGAAATTCACTTTTTACAGCTCAGTTACAGTACAAGTAACTATTGCTCTCTGTTACTTCAGTTTACCTGTTTCTAAGCACACTGTGTAATTTATACTTGATATGTATTTAATATCTGTGTGGCAGTGAACTCATTTACTACTTTTACCCTAATGTTTCTTGCGATTGGGGTTAAGCATCAGTAAAGAACTTTTTACCTCCCTTTTTACAAGGAGTCAAAGGGTGACGGGCACAAGTTACTCCTGGAGAGGTTCCAACTGGACACAAGAGGAAACTTTCCCAATGAGAACAACCAGCCACTGGAATAATCTCCCCAGGGAAGTGGTGGACTCCCCAGCACTGGACACTGTTAAGATTCAGGTGCACTGGGTGCTGGGACATCTAGTCTAGGTCATGTTTTGCCTAGAAAGGTTGGACCAGATGATCCTTGAGGTCCCTTCCCACCAGGGATTCTAGGATGCTATGAACTGGTGGTACCTCATTCCTGACTGAATGGTGATCCATGGACCTAGACTACAATAATGTCTCCTGGCTGCTAACACTCCAGCACAGTGCTCAAGGATACTAAGAGGTAACACAACATTGCTCCACGAATTTGCACAGGGCAGTTTGGAAGCTAATAATAGAAAATGTCAGGTTTGGAGCATCATCTTGTAATGACAAATACTAGCTGTAGCATCTTAGTAATTCAGGTGGACAGAGAGGAGATGCCTTCATCTCATGAGCCTCACAGTCTGTAACAAGGGAGAATACAAAACCTAGAATTATTTCCTGTGAGAAAGCACACAAAAACTATCCTGCAATCTGTTCTCATGTATAGAGATATGTCTCAAGTTATTCGTTCCTCATACACTTCACTGGCAAATAGGAATGTGTGGTTGTCATCCCATGCCATGTCCATTTGTTGTCTCTTGAATTCCCGCCTATACTCAGTTCCTTTCAGGAAACTATTGGAATTTCCAAAATATAAACCCTCTTTATGTTATAAATGCTACTAATGGCCACATTTTTTGCTTATTCAGGAAACTCGAAGCCTTGTTTAAAAGAAACCCTGCAGAGCTGCAAAACTTCTGACAAAGGAGTCCTCAAATTATCATATATCTATTTCACTCTCTCTTTTAAATTTGCTTCTGGTAGGGTTTTGGCTTTTGCTAATAGACCCACTTTTGGTCATCCTGACAGAAGATGAAAGCAGCTGGGCAGATACAGAAATCAGGTAAAGCACTTGTGACTTTCTTTTCTATAAAACCTTTTGGGAACCAGAAAACGAACACCAAATGGGTGGTGGGGCCCTTACAGAACGCAAACTGCAATTGTTTCACCATGACAAAGTGGCTCCTAAAAAATGGGCTGTTATTCTAAGTCTTATGACAAGTAAATAATCCAGGGAAAAACGAGGATCCCTGTGCAGAAAGTTAAACTACATTAAAAGAGTTCAGCAGTGCTACAATGTTCATACTTGATATAAACTGTAAAATATTCTGGGAGGAGATGTTTATAACTCTGTCAACTAACTCAACTTAGTTACCTTTAGGATGTGAGTCAACACTGTCATTTCCTATCCCAAGTATGAGCTATGAGTGATTGAAGCAAAGATGCAACTAAATTTACTATTGGAAGAACACAGTTTGTATTTCATTTACAGAAACGTTTGTATGATTTTTAAAGGGCATAATGTGAAAATGAAAGCTGGATTAACAGCTGACCTCTAGTGTTGGAAGAGTTTTTGCAGTTCTTGAGATGGGGAGGGATCAGTGTGTCAGGCAGATGTTGCTGTAACGTGTCTGTCTGCAGTGAAGTGTTGCTGTCCCAAATAGCGCGCTTCTTATCCACCTACCTAGGAAGTTTTGCTTTTGAATTTTGAAAGAATTGAATTGATTTTCTATATATGCCTCACTGCTTTTAACGCTTTGATCCTGGAAAGCTTTTGCTTGATGGTAAAAAAAAATAATCACTTTTCATGTTCTTTTTATAGTGACTTTGGGTTTTAGAGATGCATAAAAATGCTTAGTGTTATCCATGGCTATGTGTGCATTTACATGTTTCTATGTATACATATCTATATATTTTTATATGTAAAAAATCTATTTAAAGTATGATCATAGATGGAAAAAGGCAATAGAGAATAAATAGTAAGTAGTGGTGGTGGTGAACATCCATGGTCAGGTAACGTAAAACCCAAAATCATAACACCAGTCTTCTCATCAACAGCATGTTTGCTTTAGACCAAAGCAGGAGGAATGAAGAACAGGTGAGTGGTGCCAACTATTGTGCAGGCCTTTTTATTTTCAGTGTGATACATTTCAATATTACATTATGAGAGAGTAATCCAAATGTATTTTTTCTGTCCAAAACAAACAAGAATAGTCCAGAACCTACTGTGGCAAATATGTTAATATAAGATCAACTAATTTCTCAGGAATGGTATAATATATACCCTTTAAAAGGCTGTTACTTTGCATTAGATTGAAATAAAATCTTACATGGATATAGTAAGATAGTGAATATACAGACAGACAATTTCTGGTTTGGTTTTGTGTTTGAAAGAGCCTTATTAAATGTGGTCACAAAACTATTACCTTCTAAGTCTGGACTTTGGTCAATTCAGTATTCAGATTTGTTAAGTAATCTTCAGACACTAGTAAAGAAGAAATAAATCTTTAAATCTTGTTTTCAGTAGGGAGAGTTGATCCAAGGGTATTTAGAATCACAGAATCATTTTGGTTGGAAAAGACCTTTAAGATCACCAAGGCCAACCGTTACCCCAGCACTGCCAAGTCCAGCACTAAACCATGTCTTTAAATGCCACATCTACACCTCTTTAAAATACCTCCAGGGTATCTATTATTTGAGCAGGAGATGTTATTTTTCTAGGAGTATTAGAATGAACATCCTTTTGATGGCATTTTTGCTGCTCTCTGTTGATTGTCACTGGTCTACATTAGTTCACTGTGGGAACCTACACATGTACTCTAAATTTAACCCCCACACTCATTAAAAATATATGGACTTTCTACTTCCATTACAATAATAAGGTTGAAAAAGCAACTTGATTGTCATGAAGGGTTTAAAAACCTTCAAAAAATTCCTGACAACAAAACTGGATTTTAATATTTCAAACCTGCTTTGTAATCAATGCCACAGTTCTGTCTGTTCTTGACATTCTCTTTCACATCCAATATCCTTTCAGAGTACTGCAAGTTCTTGGCCTGAAAGAGTTTCAGGACAGCAAGATCAGCTGCTTAATTACATGAGGCGTGGAAAGAAAACTTGTGTTGGTTTGAGTTTTCCACCTTTTAATTTGTATCTGTCCATGGCGTTCCTCTCCTGACTTGACACTGAGGTGCAATGCTATTTTGAGAGAACGGTATGATTGTCGTCGTTAACCTTGAAGCCGCGTCGTAAACACTATCAGGTTTGATAATTTCCCAGAGGCTGAGATCTGATGGAGGCAATTCTCAAAGATTAAAAGATATCAGGTAATTGATGATCTTGGAGGATGTTGTCTCCATAGATTCCCACTTCAGCTTCCTTTCCTGCTTCTTTAGAATATAATTTATGGCTGGTACTCTGAGGAGGTCACAAAAAAACTGGAGACAGGTGGGACCAACACCCTTGTAAAAAAATTGCACGTGAGGTTACACGCAACTCCAAAAGTCATAATTAGTGAATATTCTCTGGCTTACAACTAGGTACGTGCGCTTCAAAGGCTGGAGTTTGTGGAGGCAATCAACTTGAGGAACATCTCGTGAAGTAACCTTTCCTTTTATAGTACTAAAAAAGGAAATGAAAACCCAACTGGAGTTGTAACTGTCAAGTGTATTGGGTCAGCTGCTCGCTTTTTATGGTACCCCAGACACAGACTAATCAGATTTTATGGTTCACATGAGCATTTGTGCCCCGTGGGTGTTTTAGTACCTGTCAATCGTGACAAGCAGTATCACCGCTACTTTTCCTCACTAAGGCATTTGTATGATAAAGAAAATAGCAGTAGGTATTAACGCCAGTAATTAGAATAACATCAGTGTGTTGGAAAACTCAATAAAAATTATTGATCTGATCTTCAGTGTTACAAACCTGATTTTTATCTGTTTTAATGAGTTTAAGCAAGGTATCAAGGTAACCATATCAATGTAGTCCAGATTATCAAGAAGGACTTTTAAATTCTGGTAGAATGCAGGCTAGTGGTGGCTAAAATACACCTTGTAGTCCAAAACTGATGTTTGGTAGCCACAGCATGTACAGGATACATGGCAGAAGTAATAATGAATAAAACCTACTATCTCTCACTGCAAAGTACCGGTTTTAACAAGAAACGGATATGAAGTGTTTCAGTATCTAACCAATTTTGATAGAGGAATTTTCAACCTGTTGCAAATGCAACCATAAGATATTGCAAACTATAGGTCTTTATGCGAAAATTGGGGAAAGAAGGAATTGTGCTATGTAAGAGTGTACAAAGTAAATTGAAAGTTATATTTCCTGCTAGATGCCTTATGAACTCAGAGACCTACAGTCGGAGTCCAGACTTCAGGGTAGGCACAGGGAGGGAACAAAGTACTTCAATATCCAGTCACGTCTGATTTAGAGCATTAGAATTCAGGATCACCTTGTCCAGGTCACTCTAGATTGTCTGGAAATACTTTAGCCAAACCCAGAAGAAATCTAAGCACTTTGAGACACAGATTCCTGTGCCCATGTACATTAAGGAAGCAATACTGACAGCAAATCAGCATTTTTGACACTACTTTTAATGCTACTATTAGAATCATGTAGATAAAATTAGTACATTCAAAGGTTATAGTATGATACTAAGTAATCAAAACAAAAAGCTTGGTAGAAAATACTCTGTGGCTTGTTTTATCTCCTTAAGATGTATGGATATCTAAAACAAAACCTGTGTGAGAGACGTCTCACTCTTTAGTGTTAGTTTAGGAATAAAAATATCTATTCAGACTTGAATGCAAATGTCCAAGCGTTGGAAGAGATCTGGGCACACTGAACTGCAATACTTTGAAAGAGAAGTTGAATCAAGTTTCAGTACTCGAACAGACCCAGTATTTTGTTGGGTGGTTGTTGCTTTATGTACACGCAAATTTTTCCACTTCAAGATGAACTTCTTAACAATAAAGCTACAATAATACCTAAATATTAGCTAAATGGGCCGACAAGAGAGCTGGAGAGGGAATCTTACAAGGGCCTGTAGGGATAGGACAAGAATTTAAACTGACAGAGGGGAGATTGGGATGAGATTTTAGGAAGTTCTTGCCTGTGAGGGTGGTGCTGGCACAGAACACTTTCATTAAACAAAAAAACTTGTGATTTCCAGAAAGGTACCATTTTTTTTTTGCCATTGATGGTCAGAGGTAGAAGGACTGAACAGATTTGCAGTTGCCTGAAATGCAGTTCTAAATGTAAGTTAATTTCTAACAAAACAATTGAATTTTAATATTTAGCTTTTATATTTCATTTTCCTACTACTATGTCCTTCAGTGAGAGGATCGCATTTTCTAGTAAAAAACATAGTTTTAGAAGTGCTAGCATGGTGGATGGGAAATTGGGCTGTTTTGCCATTTAGAACTTTTTCCTGGTTGCTGTGTAAGTACGGAAGGATATAAGGAAATCTAAGTGCCTACTGTGTGGGATAGAAGTGAGCTCATGATCTTCTCTACTGCTAGTTTCATGGGGAGTTGCATCTACATCTTTACCTACTGTACGTAGTTTTGCAACTCTAGAAGTATTTTTAAATCAGTGTTCCTGAATACCAGGAAGAGATGCAGGACCTTAAGTTCAAACAAATTTTCCTAAAAATCAACTAATTAGAGCTGTATATTATATTTAAAGACTGGGTTTTTCTGAACCACCGAAGAGCATTTATCATGTAAATCTCTGAAGCAAAGCACACTGTTGTAAACCCTTGCTTTGCTTTGAGAGAGAAGATACTCCACAAGCCAACTACTGTGTTGCTTGAACTTTGTAATTACTATTTTGCATATGTTCGTAAAGCTCAGAATGACCTATTTTTAAATAATGGAAAATGAGAAAACCCTCCAGGAGGGTCACCCACATCATATTATCAGAAATCACACATCAGACAAGTTAAGGGCCAAACTCATTTGAATTGAACTCACCGAGAGCGAGTTTTCAGTCAAAGCCTGAAACTAAGTTTAAGGCTAAAACTGAGACTTCCATCAGCCTAAGCTGGTAGCTGGTCAGGTGGAAAACCAACTTTTATCTGTTGAAGTTCAAGCCTGTCAAGTTACAAGGTAGAATTGTCTAATCATTATATGTATATGTATATATACACTGTAGTGCCTATATATAAATGTATATATACACACATTGTAGTATCGTTTAGAGCGTGTGCATTACTTTTTAGCTCTCCTCTTAAAGTGTGTGTGATTACCATCAGCAAAGTCAAGACCACCAATTAGCACCAGCTAATTTTCCTTCTTTTTCAGCTTGTGCTTCCTTTGTTAGGCTATACATTGTTCATTAGTTGCTATAGCTAATGCCAATTAGGGAATGAGGCAGGCAGAAAGACTAATTTGATCATCTGGAGAGTTGCCTCCCAAGATCCCTGTGTAGTCAGCAGAGACACGGCAGTTCCTTCAGGGCACTTAAGCTTGAGTTTTAGCTCTCATTCACCCTCTAGAGAAGCCTACTTCTTTCCATTAACTAAAGGGAAAGCCTGGTGTCCCCAGGCAAAAGATGGCCCTTCTCAACCGCGCTCCCATTTCAGTAAAGGAAGTCACAGACCAAGTTTGACTTTTGAGTTTCAGGGCAAAGGCTGCTTGTCTGCCACGGTGAGAAGAGGCCTGTTCATGTCACCCCATGAAACATGGACACCACCATCCCACTCCACCTTTCCTAGCTTGTTTTTGTCCATATTACATATGCACATATACCCTGCTGGTCTGTAGGACCGGTATTGTCCATAGGCTCAGCAGTTCCCTCTTGGCAAGCTACTGTGTTTTCTCAGGACAGCACTGACCTCGCCAATGCAACATCAGGGAGGAACGGGAGAGTGATGAACTTTTCACACGAGTTAAAATTGGTAAGTAATGTTGGATAGGGTAGCTATTTCATAGATCATTTAGGTTGGAAAAGACCTTTAAGATCACCCAGTCCAACCTTCAGACCTGTTTCAAGTGTATTAATCACTATTATTATAGAAGCAAACTTTTGAAGTTGCACTTGACTGTAAAGTGAAAACCCCTTTGATTTGCACGCTGCTGTTCACCCTTTAATGCCAACTTTTAAAAGGCCAAATCCTTTTAAAGGATTAAAAGATTAATCCTGCACAGTGTTAGGATATCAAAGCAGATCTTGGCTGTCTCTTACAAGACACAACCTACTGCACTCTAAAATGAGGTGAGTCCTCCAGAAAGGTCCGGGAGAGCCTGCACAGATCCCATCCTTCCTCCTTAGCATTTGACTATAACACAGCTGTAAAGAGAGACAGCTAGTAAGCACATTTAATACCTTCTCCTATTTAAAATTGCCTTGTCACTTGAGTTATGAGTTCTCTGTGCTTTATGATGGGAAAGATTACAACTGAGCTTGAGTTTCGGTGGGGTAGCCTGCTCATTTGCTAAACCGCTTTGGCAGCCCAGGTGTGTTGCGAAGTGAACCAGAATTATTAACCTTAATACAATTTTTAAACAATTATTAGGCTAATCGGATGCAAATGAAACAAAATGAACCTATAAATATATGTGTTTTTCAAATTAGTAATTGGATTTTTTGATGATCTTTGGCTTGACATTGATAAGCTGCTTCTCATAACAGTCTAATTAGGCAATATGTAAACTTTGGCATTCGGTTCTGTCCTAGTGGCTTTTTCAAATGATGTTTGTAAAATTTGCAATTTCATATTACAGATTAAAAATTAAAAACTGCAGGAGGCTAACATTAAAATGAGAATTCATTTCATGGAAAGCCCTGTAGACAAAATTCACCCTAATAGAATTGTGCATAAGGGGCTGCAAATCATGATCTATAGTTACACAGGGGAAGGCTTGTCAAAACCAGTATTGTTGGCCTGTAGTTCTATTCACAGTATTAAACCCATCAGTGAAGTCACTTTGGGGAAAATGCGAACATTATCAAAGAACAGTAAATTAGCAAGAAATTAAAGCATATACCCTTGCATTTCCAAAACAAAAGATCCCTTCATTAAAAACCTTTCATCAGTGGTTTAATATTCATAGCAGTAATTTGCATAACTAAATCAGTTTTCACTGATGAGAGACGACCAAAGTTTTTTTTCCCCACTAATTTCTTTTTTGAATGAGCTCTCTAGTTTTTTGATTAAAATTTCACACCAGTAGTTGAGCAGAATTGAATACACGGCTTAAGCCTATTTGTGAGCATCATCTTTTAAAACGCCAGGTTAAATGTTGCTGCTGCATGTAAAAGAAGTGGCTGGGGTGGCTTTGTTCACCTCCACAGCACATATCCCTCCCGTGCCTCCCATTCTGGAGTCCCTGTTAAATTCCAACCCAAAAAGATAGGGTTTGGCTGGGTTTTATTAGCTTTTTCTTGTTCTCACACCTGTACATATACCCAGAGCAAAAAGATGACACAGATGATCTAGTAATAAAGAAAAGAGATTAGAGTACAAATGTTAAGAACTTTCCAATATCACTCTGAAAGTAATACCCTTTTTCCAGGTCCCTTTGCTTTCTTTCCTAATGTTTTGAAAAGAGCAGTTCCCATGTGAAAAGCAGGGAGGAAAGGGGAAATATGTTTGCATTGGGGAATGAAGACAGGAAAGTCTTTTTTCAGTGTGCAAAATACATGTATATTATGCTGGCTCAAGGCCACATAATAGCCCTTACTGGAAATCATCTTAAACGACGTGATTGAGAAATAATGGGAGTTAATGCTGTCCCAGTCACTGGGAGATGCAGTGGGTAACCAGTCGTGTGATATTTACATGTAGGTTCTCTGGGCAGTGATTTGTTCAACTGAAGTAATTCCTTTGAATCCTGACGTAGCTTCAGTCACACAACAACCGTGTGGAGAACAGGACCCTCACGGATGCACTTTGGGTGTTTTCTGTCACAGAACCTGATTCCAAGTAAATTAGTTTCAAATGAATAAACGTCCATGTTCAGAAAAGAGAGCTTGATTAGCAGTTGCTCGGTTTTATCCATTCACTTTTTAATTGGCTGACAATGAAACTTAAATTAAAACACAGAAAGGGAAAATGAAGAGGTCTGCTCATATGCAGAGTACAGAAAACTGTAATAACAGTTAGTGAAGTCTTCATTTCTCCTCCAAATTTTTTTGTCGTCTTATTATTAGAACTGAATAGAATACTTTAATAGACTTAATGTTTACCAAGGCATCCTGTGTCCTCTAAATTGTTTGGAGGTGTGCTCTCCCCAACTGTCTACTTTTAACCAGTAACTATATCTCATACAATTCTATTTTAGTTTAACCTTTTCGTAAATATATTCTGATGTTTATTACGAGTGAAGGACACAGCAGGTCTCAGTACAGGTGTTTTCTTGGTAAGTTTTTATGCCATTTTTCTGCTGGGGAATGTGCTCGCTGTCAGTCTAAGCCAAAATTTTCTTCTGTTTGCTCTGATGATTGTTTTTTGCATGCTGTACAACAGAAGAGCTGATTTTCAGCAGACCTCGCTATCTATGAGACACCAAGAATTGCACACCCACGTGTTGCTGCTCCTGCTGCTTCTGACTGCAGGTTGTTGAGGTCCGACAAGGTGAGCTCAGCTTTCTGTCCAATGTACATTGTACTCTAAGAGGCTGTAATGCTACCAAGATAGAAACATAGAAGAAGCTTTTCATATTCACCCAGTTGTGCTGACAAAGTCATTGGAGGTCTCCCCACAGGGATGAGCGCTGGAGGGAAAGCTTTTAGCATTTTGTACCATTTATGTAGAAACCGGTCAAATATTTCTGACTGGAATATAAAGTCACAACTTTGAAGTCTTATTTCACTGGAATAAGCATGAATGAAGCAGCCCGCTAAAGCGTTACACACAAGATCTGAAAGAAGATGAGAATAAGCATCTGTGATTAGTTTTTATGCCACTCTGATAATTCTGTAAAGAATTTGAGGGTTTTTTTTTCCTTCCTGGAAGTAAATTTAGGTTTAGTGAAGAACACCAGGGGGTCTCTGAAGGGTAAAGGGAGAAGGATCATGTCTCCATAATAGCAAAGGTGGATGTTTCTTGGAATTTTGTCATCTTCTGTCATTTCTTTGAACCCTAGAATCCTGGAACAGTTTGTGTTGGAAGGGACCTTAAAGCTCATCCAGTTCCAACCCCCTGCCACGGGCAGGGACACCTTCCACTAGAGCAGGTTGCTCCAAGCCCCATCCAGCCTGGCTTTGAGCACTGCCAGGGATGATTCATCCCATGGAAGAACTATTTTATCATTTTCTTTCACTCTAAAGTGAGTGATAATAAACAGTGTCCAACTGTGAAGGAGTCAAGATAAACAACAGTTGCTTGTTCGCAATAATCAAATCTACCTGTATGAATGCCAAAGTGTCCTTTTTGTTGTTTCAGGAGGCATGACAGTAATGAACATAGAGGTGCTTCATATACTAGTAATACTGCATTGTCCTTAAAAGTTCTTTTAAAAAGAAGCAAGTGAACCTCTCTAAAATAAAGAGATGATAAAATATCTACTAAGATACAAGGAAAAGTTGTATCTCAGACTTTGGTCACCCTATGTCAAGAATGTGTAACATCAGATCATGTAATACGTTGTCCCATAGGATAACTTGGGTATGTCTGTGATAGCAACAATTTGTTATTCTCTCAAAGATGGGGAGTGAGTTTTGTTCTTGATGCTCCAGGAATTCCAGCTGAAGATATTAAGGTTTTATTTTTAATATTATTTCATGGAAACTTAGCAAGGAAGTTTCTGTGGGAGCAAATCCACTAAACTGACACCCTGTGGGCTGAATGCTTCCTGGCATGCCTGATGGCAGGAATCACGGTTGCCCATAATCCAGCTTCCCAGTCTAAGCAAAAGAATCATTTCTTCAGCCTTGCCCGTTCTAACGTAAATTCTTTACAGCCCCTGTATGAGAAAAGTAAAGCAAACTTGAACCAAATCCCAATGATTATCATAGAATCCCAGGTGGGAAGGGACCTCAAGGGTCATCTGGTCCCAAACTTTCTAGCCAAGCATGACCTAGACTAGATCTTCTAGCACCCTGTCCAGTGGAATCTTAAAAGTATCCAATATTGGGGAATCCACCGCTTCCCTGGAGAGATTATTCCAGTGGCTGGTTGTTCTTACAGGGAAAGATTTTGCTCTTGTGTCCAGTCAGAATCTCTCCAGGAGTAATTTGTACCCATCACCCCTCGTCTTTTCCATGTGGCTATTTGTAAAAATGGAGTCTCCATCTTCATTGTAGCCACTCTTTAAATACTGGAACAGTGTTTAAAAATATTTAAAAATACTTAAAAATATTTTAGATATTTAAATATTAATGAAGTCTCCATTAAAAAAAATAACAAAACAATAAAAACAAACTAAATGAGTTTTCATTTCATGTCTAAAAGACAAGACAGAAGCACAAAAAAAGGACAGATTTATTTTGCTTAACTATGCAACTAGAATAAACTTGGCTAATATAATGTTTATTATAGTTTAAGGATCTATGTAGTAATGATAAAGACTGCAATTGTGTTGGTAAGCTGTTGTTGACTTACTACAAACTCAACTATAGATTTTGCTAAGAAGAGACTTAAGTGCAAGGCTTCCATCAGTTAATATATTTCCATAGTAATTAACAGTAAAAATGTAGAATGGGAGCTGAGACAAGGTAAGTTTACAATGTTTAAGTGTATAGATTAGCTAGGTTAAATAAACTAAACTTCGTTTGAAATATCATTGTTGCCTATTTTCAGTGCTGGTTGCACTGTTACTGTAGTAGCTAAGGAAGCGTTCTGTGTGCAACTAGCCGAAAAATTCCATATAGAACTTTTTTGTGGTTTGAATTTCCTTTTAATAATAATATCATCTGGCTTTCTCAAGAAATCCTAGTGGTAGCCTCTGACCCAAATGTACATCAAGTGCTGTTCCCCTATGGCCCTGGCCTATTTATTGCCTTCTTAAGTACTCGAGTTCAAATAGGAGCTCAGAACAAAATTGAAAATGAGCTTGGGGTCTTTTTCTAGTCCCAATTTGTTCACTTCCAAAACCACTACCCAATTTAGTGCAATTGGCAGCGTCTGCTCAAGAGAGGGCAAAGGCTGGAATGAGAGAGATGCAGAAGGGCAGGACTGAAGGGTACCGGCAAAACAGCATGGAAGAGCTTTCCCCACACTACGATTCCTGATGTAATTTCTCAGCTGTATGAGCGTGACAATTAGCATGCAAAAGAAGGCAAAAAAGGAAGCTTTTTGTTCCTAGTGCCTACTCAAAATATGCGTGTTTAAGTGTGTGATATGCTGTGGCAGCAAGGTAACTGAATTATTATTGCTCATGACTAAATATCGGTGCATTGATGTTTATCAAAGGTGCTACTGTATTGTAGCAGTGGAAAAAAGCTGACAATCAAGTGGTATTGAATGTTATCAGAAGAAACATTTCTGGTTTGTCCCTATTTTAGGAGGAAGTACCCCATGTACATAACTGATAGGTGCTTTACTGTGCAAAGAACAGGTTTATAATTGAAGCATCAAGGTTGGACACCTTCACTGCCCACTGAAAACACTTGAGAGTGGGGTGTCCAACACCTTGAAAAGCTGGTTTGTAGATTAACTGGTTGTCCAGGGTTGAAACATGTATTTTCTTTTTATACAGAGGCATAAATTGCTCCAAATGGTTTATGTGAATGCCTTTCTGGAATGAAAAGAAATCATGTTAAGATAGGTAAGTAAATATTTGTCTGTGCAGAGGGCTGAAAATATAAATGAGAAGTAAAACAAATAGGTCTCATTCTTGTCCTAGTGGAAAATCTTGAGAAGAAAACATAGCATTAAGTTACTTAAACTGCTGCTTTTACATTAATCTCTTTAGTAATCTCCGTTTACAAGGACTCATCTTTCTCCTGCTTCAGGTTATTTTCCAGCATCAGCAGTTTCTCTATATCCTCTGCACATGATTTTGTAAATACAGATTAGCAGTATAATAGCTTTTGGATATACAATAGACATACACGAATACTGCCCTGCTATACACTAGTAGTAAATTCAACTAATTAAAACCAAAAAACACAATAAGAGAATAGTAAAATCAAAGACTTAAAGATGAAAAACAAAACTTAAATGAGTTTTTCAGTTTGCTTGAGGTATTGATGGAGTGGCAGAAGAAAATATACACAGACTTTACTCTCTAACCATTTCTTTAGATTGTATTACTGTTCTCCTGACACTTTTCCCTTGGTTTCACATCTCTTCGATGTCAAGAGACACCCATCACTCAGCGAAGGGGATGCTCAGTGCAGGCAGAGGTAGAATCAAACCTTTAATAATTTTGCTTTTGAAATATTGAAGTGATCTTATTTCACCTGTGCTTTAAGATTACACTTGTTATAAATACATGTACCTGAATGTGTGATTTACCTAGGCAGCATGTAAAACAGCCTGCCTCCCACAATTAATTATGCCTACGTGAGGCATTTACTTTTGCCAGGTAAAAGAAATCTCTTCTGCCCACAGATATGTGTATTTAACAAAAAGACTGTAATAGGAGGAATGACTTCTTTCCAAGGATTCAGTATGAACTACATGGGTACAATTTTGCTAGTGTAAGTGAATTAATGATGGATTTGGCTTTGAAGAGATGAAGCAGTTAAGTGTGAGCAGGGCATTTGTTATAGGATAACAAATCTTTAATCTTCTTGCAAAATTGTAAGATATGATTTTTCTTACTCTCTCACCTTTCTCTTCTGGCCAGGAAGCCCTTTGCCGCTACAGGCGTTTTCACATTAATAATACCAAGAACAGTCAAGCACTTTTAGCTCCTTTCCTTTCTTCTGAAGTCCTTGTCTCACTGGGATCAGCCTGCAAACAATAAGTGCTTTTTTGTTCCCTTGATCTGACATTTCTTTCTGGTGAACTCGCATTTTGTAACAGACGCTGTTGTTCTTAATCCAGCTCTTCTGGCAAGGTGGGATAAGGACTGTCAGCTACCCTGGCCAAGTGTGTTAGTGCCAGCACTGTTCTAGTAGTTTCTTCATATGTTGCTTTGCCTTATGCTGGTCCCCAGTATCCACTGTTCCCCATCTTGCCCAGAGAAGCTGTGGCTGCCCCATCCCTGGCAGTGTTCAAGGCCAGGTTGGACACAGGGGCTTGGAGCAACCTGGTCTAGTGGAAGGTGTCCCTGCCCGTGGCAGGGGGTTGGAGCTGGATGAGCTTTAAGGTCCATTTCAACACAAACCAGTCTGTGGTTCTGTGATCTTCAAAAACTCACTCATGAAGTTTCTGCATCTGGAAATAGGATTTCTGACCTTTTTCTTGATTATTTCATATGGGCACCAACTGACATTTTAAGCCTCATCAGTTCCATTTATAATGTATTAAGCAAAGCTTTTCAGTTGCAAAGTTGCATCAATTTCAGTAGAATATTGGTGGGAATTTTGATGGAAGTAGAAGCGATAGAAATGTAAGGTTTTATGGTGAACATATGCAGGGTAACACCACCAGCATCAATGAAACACAAGTGGGCAGAGCCAGCACTAGAGAGTTATGGTTAAAAATTAATAAGCAGCTGAGCATGAAATGTTTAAACAAAATACGTTCCCTTTTTATGTTAAGATCTAGATAGACATACTCCTCATCTAGAGTATGGATAGATAAAACCTAGACTTTTTGATTCAGTTTTATTTTTCCTTTCAGACAAGTAAGTGGAAATTCAGAACATTGCTAAATCGAGAGCCAGGGACAGACCTCAACTCTAAACATTGAGTATTTGGCTTCTTGTGACTCCTCTCTCCACAAATTCTCAATTTACTTTCAATAAAGAGTTGATTTACCCCTTTTTCCTTAATGCTATCATCATCTCTTGGATCTTCTTATGTACTCTCTCAGGTTTGGTTCAAGGTTTGGGGGTTTTTTTGGAATACTCTTTTCTTCCCCAGAGGTTCAGTGGAGCCCAGACCAGAAGCTTCATACAGCTAAGGCAGGATCTTGTTTCATGGGTCTCTGAAAGATGAGAGCTTGTAGGACTTTCAGAGCTACCAGGGAGAACAGTTATTCTCCAAGACTCCTATTGCTCCAACGCAAAGTTGAGTTGAGCTGCCTACTATCAGTATTTTGGCAAGTAACCAGGTAGGACACACTGGCAGCCCTTGCTCATCTTCTCCAGGTGAGCAGGTATTGGACTTTCCACCCAGCCCTTTCATCACTGACCTGTTCTGATGGTTGTATGACCAGCCATCAACTGGAAACCTTTTGTTTCTCAAGGGTCACCTTCCATGATTCTGTTCAGCTTAAAGCACCTGGACTGGGGCACAGGTTGACTGTTTCTTTTCTCCTTCTGTGGTGTGGGAAGAGTTGACAAGTTTTCCCTGTGCTCAGAAGAAAATGAGAGAAAACAGCAGGGATTCCTGAGCGCGGTTATTTCTTCATACACTTGTCTATATGCGCTCCCTTTGCTTCTTGCTTCTTCTTTTAATGATTATTTTTTAATGCTGCATGCACAGGAGCTTAGATTCCTGCAACACAGATTCTTGCCTATGCCATCTTTATTTTTAAGATTCTTCTATTACTTGAAGTTTCTTACTCTTACTTCTATTACTGCAATTTCCTCATTCCAGTGCAGGAAACATCCCCAGCACTGATGAGAGTCTAAAATACTTACCTAAGTCTCCAATTGCAGCCTCGATGCTGGAAGTGTCCTTGCTGTGAGTACCTTCAAGAGCAGCGGATACCAGCAGTGCTCAGCACCACAACCACATTAGGAAAGAAGTGAATATCACTGTACCAGAGCCATTCAGAGCATCACTGAGCATGGTTCTAACTTCACAGAGGGTGTATGACACAGATCCTGCAGCTCAGTAGAGACTCATCCTCCCATAGGAATATTCTGGTCTTATAACTCCCAGAGGGTGCAGAAGACTCTGTTCCTTCTTACACTTTTCTGCTATGGTAAATTTGGTAAATTGGGAATGGTAAAGTGGGATTTGAATTAGGTAGGAAATATTTCAACAACATCCCAGGGGGAAAGGGAGCTGAATGCTGTCTCAAAGAGAGGGCAAGAGAGTGAAAGGTGTGGTAAGTATCAGCCTTACTAGTGTATTACCAACCACTTTCCAAAGAATTTGGAGAGGCAGGATTTGGCCAGGTGAATTTTCGAGTATACTTACTTAAGCTAGTTGCTTTTGAGAATCTTCTGCCTTTTGGGGAACAGGGGATATTTTGGAGTGTCGTGAGCACATAGGAAAACTGCCAGAGCAATGCAGAGACTTCTGCTGGAAAGCCAATTTCCAGCTGCCTTGCACAAGACATGAGCACACTTATATGTGTCTGTGTGATAAATTAACTTGCTGCAAGCACTCACAATAATTCCTCTAAAAAACCTGGGTGTCTAGTACTGATAAAGCTCATGTGCCTCCAGACAGGCTGACAGTCCAGAGTGGTGAAGTTTCCGTGTTCCAGCTGATAAGGGGGATGGACACCCAAGAACAGTGTTGACCTCAGGTCCTGGATTATGAAGTGCTCAAACTACATCATCTACAGCTCCATTAGGAGGAGAAATCTAAGCAGTTATTTATGGGAAGACCAACCAGGGTTCTACCAGAGTTCTTTCCCTTCTTTATTTTATTTCAAGGACATTATATCATGTTTTCTGCTTGCTATGACTCTTGAAACACATATCTCAAATGGAAATTGGGAACTTATGTTTAGGTTGGTTAACTACTGTTGTCTTGCAACAAAAAGCTCACTATAAGTACTCCCAAGGGCCAGAAGAATTCCCCTGGCCCCTTACAGGTCCTTAGGATTGCAGACTGTAGGTGCTTTCACTACACCATTAGGTAGAAAAAGAAGGAACAAGGTTGTCCCTTTGATGTTGGAATGTGATTTGTCTGTGGACTAGATAAATTCAATTTCACATCAAATCTCAAATGCCGTCATTCCTGGATCTCCAAAACACAGCCCATAGTAAGTCAGAATGGTTTCTCCATCCCTTTGTCCTGGAAATGCTGCATAAGCAGAAACTTTTGCTCATCACTTTCCAGTACAAGTGCCAACAGATCTTCTCCAGGGAGAAAGCAAGTCCAGGCTTGCTGCCAAATGCTTTTACCTTGTCTCAGGCCCTGGCATTGTTTTATGTCTTCTTTCCAGTTCTTATAATCTCCAGGACCATTGGGACGCTCGCGCAGGTCTTGGGCCACATCATTTTGGTAACCCAGCTTCGGACAAGCAGTGCTGATTCTAAAAGTGACAAATTTCCTGGACAATCGACTCATCATCCTTTCATTCTTTTCCAAACTCCCATGACAGCGCTGCAGACAGATGTTACACCCTGGACCCCACTTCTACACACTTGGCTGGAATCTTTGCCAGGGAGCATTCAGGAGAGAGAAACAACAGTCAGCCAACATATAGGATATCCATATGGTAGGGCTCCTTTCCTTAGCTTTACTGAAGAAATTCATCATGTGGCTCAGCTTATCCACTCTCTAAAGGGGTATCAGTAACTCATAGCTGTTTAAAATCTCTATAACCATCTTGTCTTTTTCTGCCAGTATCTTTATATCTAAGATCCTTATAATGTATATGTATCTCTTTACCATATACACTTCTCTCTATTGGGAAATCATCTTTGTCACCCAGAGGTTCAACACTCACACACTCACACTTTAGATTTTACACATTGCATGTGTTACTCCTACATAAGTTTTGTAATCATTGCTGTATGAATAAAGTGTGCTGATACCTTCGTTTTCTACTTGACAGAGATTGAGTGCACAGTGTCTGCCTCATGCCCTGCTTCCTCTATGATGCCCAGCAAAAAAGAGAAAACAGAAAATTACAGTCTGTAGAAAAGGAAGGAGCAAGGTTGTCCCTTTGATGCTGGAATGTGATTTGTATTTGGACTTGATAAATTCAAGTTGTTGTCTTTACTGTCTAGGCCTATCCATGTTCTTGTTATTACCTTCTTTAGGATTATTTTTATCTCCTTTATGATATTTTGATCACATATGTTCTTTCCTTACCTTTGACTCAGGAGGAGCAAAGCTGTTCTTCAGCTACTTTTGCATGCATGTTCAGCTTCTCTGAGTAGTATTGGTGATGTTTGGGCACATGCTGTATGTGAGGGGTACATCATTTGCTCAGATGAATGCATCAGGTTGCTTATTCCTGGCAGGTTCTTCATTCAGGAAGAAAGGTGCAGCCAAGCACCTTTGGAGCTCAATTCCAAGTCTGGCCCATCCAGGTCAAGGCCATCTACAGGTTCTTCAGGGAAGATCTATTGTGTTGCTCTGGGGAGGTACCAGGTGCCCTGTCAAAGTTCAGCCTAGATGAGAGTTCAGAAAAAGAGGAAGCCCAGCGCTGTGGTCGAATGGGGTTGCTAATACAGTTTCTCCTGTCTTTTATCCCTGCTAAATAGGATTTCTGCTAGGTTTTTATTTCTGTAATCAGGGAGTAAATGATAGCTGCAGTGGCATCTCCCTGCCCTTCCTTCGAGCAGCCAATAAAGGTTGAAGACTATCAACTGCAGTCACAGTGGGGATGGATATTCATGAAGAGTCTGATCTCTTTGTGTTCCCAGGGCAAAGGATCACTTAGAAGAAGTAAACTCTGTGAACAGTGTGGAAGTGGGAAGGAAGAGGTGTTTTCGTCAGGGCTGGCAAATAACCACGTCCTTTGTCTGGCTTGCAGAGGTTTCTTAACTCCATGGCTCTTCCTTGAGGACTCGTGCAGAGGGGGGAATCATAGGACAAAGCAGTCATGCAGTCAGGAGCCAAAGAGTAAGTCGACATCAGTTGTTGTCTTGGAAAACCAATGTGAAGATGGGGTCAGGTCTCCAATGTTCTCCTGTTTATCTCTCCTTACAAAAGTCAATGCTTTTCTCTCTGTCGGTCCTTGTTTGTCAATATTTACAAATGTTTGACCTTTTAAAGTACAAATGAATAATGAACTAGTTTAGTTACATGTGAAAACTACCCCACTTGCCCTATGGTATTTATTTGTTCAGAAGATACATAAGGGATAAATGAAGTAATGATGATACATACACTATTTTCAGGTTAAAGTCTGTCAGAGGACAGTTGTCAGTTAAAATTACTTTATTCTGTGTAACTGTACTGGGTTTGCATGGCAAGGTTTGGGTAGCAGGGGGACTACAGGGGTGGCTGCTGTGAGGAGCTGCTAGAAGCTTCCCCTATGTCCAATGGAGCCAATGCCAGATGGCTCCAAGATGGACCTGCCGGTGGCCAAGGCTGAGCCCATCAGTGATGGTGGCAGCGCCTCTGGGACAACATATTTGAGAAGGGGGGGAAAAAATGCTTCACATCAGCAGTTGGGACAGAACAGTGGGAGTATGTGAGAGGAACAGCTCTGCAGATCCTGAGGTCACTGCAGAAGGAGAGAGAAGGTGCTCCAGGCACCAGAGCAGAGATTCCGCTGCAGCCCATGGAGGACCCCACACTGGAGCAGGGAGATGCCCAAAGGAGGTTGTGACCCCATGGGAAGCCTGTGCTGGATCAGGCTCCTGGCAGGACCTGTGGCCTCATGGAGAGGAGCCCAGCCTGGAGCGGGTTTGCTGGTAGGAGCTGTGACCCCATGAGGGACCCACGCTGGAGCAGTTCGTGAAGAACTGCAGCCCATGGGAAGGACTCATGTTGAAGAAGTCCATGGAGGATTGTCTCCTGTGGGAGGGACCTCACGGTGGAGAAGGAGAAGAGCGTGAGGAGTCCTCCCTGAAGAGGAAGGAGTGGCAGAGATGATGCATGATGAACTGACCACAACCCCCATTCCCTGTCCCCCTGAGCTGCTTGGGGTGAGGAAGTAGAGGAACTGGGAGTGAAGTTGAGTCTGGGAAGAGGGCAGGGAATGGGGGGAAGGTGTATTAAGATTTGGGTTTATTTCTCATACTCCTACTCTGATTTGATGGGGAAAATGAATTCCATGCTATGGTTCTATGTTCTGTTACCAAAGTTGAGTTTGTTTTGCCCATGACTAATTGCTTGAGTGACTCTCCCTGTCCTTATATTGACCCATGATCCTTTTGCATTGATTTTCTCTCCCTATCCAGCTGAGGAGGGGAATGACAGGCAAGCTTTGGTGGGCATGAAATATCCTGCCAGGGTCAATCCCCCATGATCTTGAATATAGTTAGTTTGTGATGCAGACTTATGCTATTCAACAAAAATTAAACAGTCAAGTCACAGGTTTGCAAAGTGGCAGCTGTGAATAGGGAGTTACTATACTTTATCAAAAATGTAATGAGTTTAATGTACACAGTTACACAACACTCGAGTGGCTCTTCAGATTAAAGACTGCCCAAAATACACGTTGACACAATAGACTGTAGCTGCTCCAGCCTGGTCCATCACTGCAATGTACTACAAATTGATTCTGAGCACATATTGAGTACACATCTCCAGAGAGCTGCACTTTGGTGCTTGTTCAAAAGCAGCAGCAAAATGAAGTGTGGTACTTTCTGTGGTCAGAAGTTAATTTTCAATCACTTTGGTTTATCTACAAGCTTTGTTTCTATGAACATTCAAACCTTCTTGTTGTCCATGAGGGTCTGCACCAAATGTAATGTCTTAAAACCTGTTTTAATTGTTTTGTGCTCCAAAGAGCACTTCAAGAAAATGATATTGTTTTCACATGGCCCTCAGTGAGAGTTAGACCAGATGACTTAAAAGTCTTTGCAGCTATCCAAAATGATTGGGCAATCATGAGTTGATCAAAGGTGTTACCTTCATAACTTGGTACTATTATAGGAACGTAGTATAGGAACGTAGACTTTCCTGTTCATAGGTATTGCATCTAAGCAGATCATGAGATCAGGTAGTGGTGTCTTATAGAGAAGATCACTAAGACAGAGACACATGGCTTTGAGAATGATGCCCTAAGTGGTCCTTGGAAAGAAATGGGAGATAAAAGCCAGGTCACAGTTCAGATCCTTTACAGGACAAACTCACCACTGGCTGTCTTCTCCTCAGCATCACCAAAACAATTCCCTCTGGACTATTTCATAGAATCATAGAATCATAGAATCGTAAGGGTTGGAAAGGACCTTAAGATCATCTAGTTCCAACCCCCCTGCCATGGGCAGGGACACCTTCCACTAGAGCATCCCAGCCTGGTTTGTGTTGGAAGGGACCTTAAAGCTCATCCAATTCCACGCCCCTGCCACGGGCAGGGACACCTTCCACTAGAGCAGGTTGCTCCAAGCCCCTGTGTCCAACCTGGCCTTGAACACTGCCAGGGATGGGGCAGCCACAGCTTCTCTGGGCACCCTGTGCCAGCGCCTCAGCACCCTCACAGGGAAGAACTTCTGCCTCAGAGCTCATCTCAATCTCCCCTCTGGCAGGTTAAAGCCATTCCCCTTGGCCTGTCCCTACAGGCCCTTGTCCAAGGCCCCTCTCCATGTTTCTTGCAGGCTTTCTGAGCCAGATTTCCTCCTCCTTGTGTTTGTCAGCTCACTGTTCTTCCTGCCCTACTACACTTTCTTGTTGTCATTTCATGTTTTGTGTTTGTTTTGTGATTCCTTGCTCCTTGGGTCCCAAATCTTTGTGCTATATCTACAAGCACTAACTTACAAATCACTGTTATATAGGTCTCTGGTGTTTGAAGATGGCAGGAAATAAAACATGGTCTGGAGGAAAATGTTCTACAGCACGGAAAGATAAACTGAGGGAAGTAGCTTGATCTCCCTGAATAGATCTCTCTAAGCTGCTGTATATGCAAATCTGCAAAGATCTTGAGCTGATGTCTTGAAGAACAATGTAGATAGCTTGAAGTACAAACTAATGTTGGCACAATTGTCAGTGAAGAAGTTTATTTTACTCCTGTTACAGTAGGTAGAACTAATTTTTTGTGAGGAACAGAGAGAAAACCATTCATGTGTTATAGTGTTGTGCACTAAAATGTTGCCACACCAGCGTGTGTTCTAGTGGTGTTGAAAATTTACAGGACTAAGTTAGCATCTGTTCTAGGTCGGTGTTATTGTGTTGTTCCACTTGCAGTGGTGGGTTTAGGTTGATTTATATCAGATGAAGTCTGAGCCTGAGTCTGTGAAAGGTTTTGCAGCTGTATGACCCTGATGCATTAACTGTTAGATCTTGTGGCCTGAATTCCTTCATTACAATGAAGGAATCATCTAGGGATAACCTTGGGTATGATCACCTCTTCTCAAGTGAAACGTCCATGCCCTGGGGCCAGTAGATTGCTCTCAAAAGCTCAGCCTTTCAGAGCCAGAAAAGGAAGCAGTCTGAGATATGGACTTCCATTTGGTTTTGTGGAGGTTCCTGCCTTAACATAGAACTGTAGTACAGCAGTTATCATAGCAGTTGTCCTCCACTTAGCACCATGCGTTGTCTCTAACACAGTGGTAGAGATGTACCAGCACATGGAAAAATTGGGACAGAGACCTGGAATTTTATACATAACTTGGAATTAATTTCTTTGTGGTTACTAGCTAAAATAATGTGTATTTCCAGGGGCCAACCCACAGGAAGAGTTGGTGTTTTGGGTCAAGACGAGTTTAATTCAAAGCAATATGAAGTCAATGGATTGGCTTCCAGCAGGCTTTCTACCAGATCCATAATATCCTAGTGCATTCCATAGCAGACAGACTGAATAAGGACATATGTTTCATGGGGAGCCTGTAATATAGCCTAGTGTTTGTAGCTGCCTTCTAAACATGCATTTATGTGCAGTCAAGCTCATAACTTTGTGTGTGTGTATTGTATGTATACAATTTGAAGTAGAATTCTTACAGCATTGGGAACAATGTTTTGCTGAACATATACTATTATACATCATGTGTTTTTCAGCCATCCCTAACTTTCCACTGAAGGAAAACCTTTGCCAGAAGGAAAAAATTCACCTTGTTCGTTTGTTAGTGAGGCTTCTTGTAATGAATCCTCCAAGAAGTCAGTTTGGCTCTTGGTCTGACTTGGCAGCTTTGTTGTCTTAAATACAACCTTGGTTATCAATAGAAGGAAAGCCTTTTGTAAACCTCTGTACAAACATGGACACCCAGAAAAGTTAGAAAACATTATTGACTTCTTCCATTCTGCCAGGTGACAGTCAAATTTGATCAAATTCATTGCTGCACACAGACCAGGCAGCTGCGCAATGACAAGGTTTGGTCTGAGCTTAGTGTAAGAAAGCTGTGTCTTGTTTCAGACTCTCCCAGGTAAAAAGAGCCTAAAATGATCTTATAGATTGATAATGCAGGAATAAGACTTATAAATAAGTTTAGCTATCTCAAAATGTGGCACTATCTGGGATAAAGCTATACAGAAAACACCAAAAGCAGAGCAGCTTCAGGACACCCTAAAGGTATTTTCCAACCTAAAAGATTGAGCAACCTGGTCTAGAAGAAGGTGTCCCTGCCTATGGCAGGGGCTTGGAATTGGATGAGCTTTAATGTCCCTTCCAACCCAAACCACTCTCTGATGCTATGATACTATGAATGGAAGTGGTAGCTGGCTTCTAACATAATAAATATCTACAGTGAAGCTGTCATCACTGTTCCTCTGCTTGGCTGTGAGATGAGGACAGCTAGAGTCATTAAATTGTGCTCTGGAGTTGTTTCCATGTGAAGTGTCTTCATGCCTGTGTATAGAATGAGATCCTGGTAATATATCCTGATAAATAAGGCAAGATGCAGAACAGCACAATGCGTCAGAGCATTGCCTGCAAGTCAGCATAGAGCAGATATGTTTTAAACTATAAATACAGTTAAATGCTTTGCATAATGTTTTGCTTTTGTTTCTAACTAAAGAGAAAATTGAAAACTAACAATGAATCTTCCAGAGCTGTTGGGTTTGACATTGCTGAAACTTCAGTTGCCTGTGTCCAGTCTCTCCTGAGCACCCAAGAAAGCTCTGAATCTTTATTTGGCAAGGTGTATTTAAAGGTTGGATACTTTCTGCTTATTTAATACCTGTTTAACTCCTTGGCACTAGCTGAACATAGTGCCATGAAGTAAATTTGTGGTTGTGCTGATCCGATTAACTAACAGCCATTCTCTTTCAATGTCATTTAAACTTCATCTGTTTCCTAGCGGATGTCTTCTTAGTAGAAAATTCACTTCAAAAGGCTTTACTGCAATACAATTTTAGCAAAGTTTAGCACAAAACCATTTTCTTTCCCCTTTCTTACAAACAAATCTGGACATGACCATTTCTGGGAGCGAAGAGCAACTGTCTAGTTGGCAATAAAGACTGATCTTACCCTTCAAAAGATTCCAGTAAAATACTGGTAATATTTCCCCCTTCTTCCTTTGGTTGTTACTTGAAAGGCCAAAATATTTGTCTATTTTAGCACAAACAGTGATTTTGGTGAATATCTGAATAACCAGTGCTCAAAGCTGTGGTCCCACTCAAAATCCTAACTGAAAATACAACAGAGCTAATGATCTTTCTGACAAAATTGGTGAGAATTGGAGTTCCCAACCTAGAAAGATCATTTCCTTCAAACTTCGTTTGTTCCTCAGAGCCATTAATATCCAGGAAGTGGTCAATAATTCCCTGCTGTTGGATTGCATATGAGGGTTTTTGGATTGTGGGACTAAAGCAAACTTTTTTGTGAACATTTGCAGAGGGCAAAACAGGTTCTGTTGACTCTTTCCGGAGCTGTTTGCCTCTGGGCGGAGAGCAAACATGCAAACATTCAGCCCCACAGGAATTTGAGCAAATGAAGAGTTTTAACTGAGTTAGGAAGGCTACCATCACCACTGAGGTTCAGCTTGAGCTGCCACCTTTGCTGTTGCCATGTCAGATGTTCCTGCTAAAAGGTAAGGATGCTGGTATGTCTTGGAAACAAAACTGGGCATCAAGCCAGTGGTAAAATGGAGATAGAATCATAGATTCATAGAATGGTTAAGGTTGGAAGGGACCTTAAGATCATCCAGTTCCAAACCCCTGCTGCAGACAGGGGCACCTTCCACTAGAGCAGGTTGCTCCAAGCCCGTGTGTCCAACCTGGCCTTGAACACTGCCAGGGATGGGGCAGCCACAGCTTCTCTGGGCACCCTGTGCCAGCGCCTCAGCACCCTCACAGGGAAGAGCTTCTGCCTTATATCCAGCCTCCCCTGTTTCAGTTTAAACCCATCACCCCTTGTCTTATCACTCCAGCCCCTGATGCAGAGTCCCTCCCCAGCATCCTTGGAGCCCCCTTCAGACACTGGAAGCTGCTCTGAGGTCTCCACGCAGCTTCTCTTCTCCAGGCTGAACAGCCCCAACTCTCTCAGCCTGTCTTCATACGGGAGGTGCTCCAGCCCCTGATCATCCTCGTGGCCTCCTCTGGCCTTGCTCCAGCAGCTCCATGTCCCTCTTATGTTGGGGACACCAGAACTGCACACAGTGCTGCAAGTGGGGTCTCACGAGAGCCCATAAAACCACTGTGCAACATGTGGGGATGGGGACCCTGAGCATTGTGGGGACAGAAGTGGACACTGCTCTTTGCTACCCTTGGCTTGTATGACAGATGTGTCACTAACGTGGAAAATATGTTATTTATTATTTAAAGCTGCAGCAAGCTGTGTGACAGAGGCTCAGGCTCTTCTGAATGAGCCTCTAGGCTCGCAAAGTCATTGCCATTTGCCTTTTAAGCTTGGATGAAGTGCAAGTTTGAGAGGTGCCAATACTTGTGTGTGTGAATCACAGTGGGACTGGGATGAGAGGGACAGAAACAGGGGCTGTGTCTGAAAACAACAACTGAAAAAGTCATCTGGTGTTTTTCCCAAGCTCTCACAATGTTCATATTAAAACAAGTGATACTTAGCCTGTTTCTAGACAGAATTATGAATCACGGTCTCCTGGGAATGCTGGCTTGTGCACCTATGGAATTGGAAGCTGTGCAGAACCTGAAAATAAGCTTGCTTGTAATACTTTTTGGTTTCTTTTTCCTAAAGTCTAAAGAGAAAGGTCTTGCCTGCATGTCAAAAATGCAGCGTTATAAATAATTTGTTCCTTCCCTTTCGAGGCCGCCTGTAAAGATGGAAATGTTTGCTTCCAGCCTGGTTTGTTTTCTGTTGACTTAATTTGATAGCTGCCCAGATAAAAAATATGAGCTAATATAGTTTGACATATTTACTTAGCATGTGTGTGACATCAGCTGGCTGTGACTATCTTAGGACATGTCAGAGTGATGTCATGCACTCACTTTGTTTTAAGTGAATTAAAGATGAGATATGACTCCTGTAGGTTGTTACACAAAGTGTGGTGTCTGTGCAGCTGTACACCCAAATTCATTTTGTATGAGCTTATAAGTATTTCAGATTTTGTTGCAATAGCAGAAATACTGATCTGGTATCTTAACAGATGGGAGAAATAATGTACAACTCAAAACAGACTCTTCCTTGAGATATTTATCATTGCATGTTTTATGATTTAATTTATATCTGCTGTCTAACTTGTTTTTCTACAGCCTTGGCTCTCACAAATACAGCTATTGACTGTTTCTATGACTGATTCATGGAAGAGTATCAATTACCAAGTTAATGCCTCTGTATATTTTCTGCACTTAAGCTAACAGTAGGGAATGTTGCATGGGTGACCTCAGTGCCTTAAAACCTGACATAAATATAAAATCATTAAAATGATCTCATGCCTTTAAAGATATGCCCAATTCATATTGGGAGTGTGCTTAGAATTTCTTCATTTGTCCAGCTTTTAATTAGCAGGGAATGAAGTTATTCCTTAGTTGAAATAACAGAGGTATTGGCTGGTTCAGACAACTCAGAGTGAAGCCTAGATAGAAAGAAAACCAACCCAAAATTCATCACCTATGTGATTTCCTTTATATGGAATCACAAATTGGCTTCAAAGAATTCAAGTGACCCTATGGTAATTGATAAGACCAGAGTTGGGATTTCTAGGTTTACTATGTGCTGCTTAGCTTTCTTTTGGGCACTGTCCATGGCCCTACCTCTGAGGCACACTTTACTGTACTCTAGACTCAGGGTTGCAAGCCTCATACTTATTTGGATGTAATACTCCTAATCTCATGGGCTTCAAAGAAATCAGTGCTGTTTGCTCCAGATTATTAGTTATTGTTGCTTTTGTTCTTATTTCAGCCGCTACCCCTTTATCTACAGCAAAGAATCGGTAAAGAATTTTACCAGTTAAGGAGTTCCTCATCTTAAAAGTCAGGCTTAGTTCCTTATGCAAAGATCAGATTCAGTTTGTCATCTAAAACTAAGATTTAGTTCCCCATCTAAAAATCAGATTTTGCTGTGATTGTTTATTTACTATCTATAGCCATTATCCATCAGGCATGTTGCTTGAATTAGGAGTCTCATGTGCAAGAACATTGTTGGTCTTGGGCACCCATTCAGGTCAAGCAGAAGGAAAGTCCCCTAGTTAAACTCAAGGACTGGGAAGCCGTATGAAGAAAGGCTGGGAGAGCTGGGTTTGTTCAGCCTAAAGAAAAGAAGGCTTAGAGGAGACCTTATCCCTTTGTTCCAGTGTTTGAAGGGTGGCTACAGAGAAGATGGAGACTTTTTTTTGCAAGGAGTCCCATGGAAAAGACTCCTTTTCCATGGAGTGAGTGATGGGCACAAGTTACTCCTGGGGAGATTCCAGCTGGCCATAAGAGCAGAATTTTTCCCAATGAGAACAACCAGCCATTGGAATCATCTCTCCAAGGAAGTGGTGGGCTCTCCAACATTGGAGGTTTGGCTCGACAGGGTGCTGGTACATCTAGTCTTGGTCATGCTTTGCTTAGAAAGGTTGGACCAGATGATCCTTGAAGTCCCTTCCACCCTGGTATTATACAATTCTATGATTCAAGGCTGGGGTTCCCAAGTCTCTGGTCTGGAGGCACTGGTCTGAGCCCCCCTGCAGTTCAGCCCAGGGGTTCCCCAAACTCCCTATGCACTGCAGAACTGACGATCTTAGGAGGTTTGCCCATGGCCTTCATGTGGCCAGGGCTGTTTGCTCAGTTGTCTCCATTTGGGGCTCTCCTCTTTGCCATTAGCAATTAAATTCTGCTTCTATAGGCCTGCTTACTGCTGGCTTGAGATTTGTTTCCCTGCATAGCTGCAAATATTAATCACTTCAGCAAGCCAAGATGCTTTTACTTCCAGTGCTCTGAATAAGTCTACTAATGAATGATCCACCACCATCAAGTTCATTGACTTCCTTATTGCACCTTGAAAGTTCACTTTAAAAGTATGCAATAGTAAATCAGTGCAGTATGCATCTCTAAATATATTTATGGTAATACACTCTTCTGAATTTATAGTGGGTGCAATCACTTATTTAATGAAGACTTTGCTTCTATCTTGGAGTCTAATTAGTGACTACATGGACACAGTTCTATAACTAACAGGAGGTCTGGCAAAGAAGACAACCCCTCCATTTTTTTCAGCTTCATTAAGAGTTATTAAAAGAAGGATACAGACAGGCATGATGTAAAAAATGGGTTGTATCCATTTTGCTGTTTTATCCCATCTCAGTAGGATGGGAGATTTCCCTTCAACGTATTTGTTATCCAAGGTTAATTGAGGAACCAAGTCCTTGAGCTTCACTTGAAATAAGTGTAGAAGTCTGGAGAGCTCTTTACAAATTTAAACTCCCTAGAAGACCCTAAATTAATTTATTTCTCTTTTTAAATGTGTCTATGTGTCCACAGTTCCCTGTCGCTGGGTTGAATCCCAACGTTTGCACTCTCTGTGCATGGCTCAAAGGGGTTTTTTCAGTCATCACCGAGAAAACCAGAGAAATGTCTGCAATACATTGCAAAGGTCTCCATCACTGCCCTGGGCAGCCTGTTCCAATGCCTGATCACCCTTTCAGTGAAGAAATGCTTCCTAATATCCAGCCTAAACCTCCCTGGCACAGCCGTTACCACTTGTCCTAAAAGCAGGACTGTGGTTGCTTCCTTTGCTCATTATTTACTCTTCGTGCTCAGTCCTATTCAAACACATATTTTGGTAAATTCTTGCTTTGAATTCACTGTTTCTGAAGCTCAAAACTGGTCTCTTCAGTCACTTGGAGGCAGGAGGAACTCCTGGCATGGAGCCTTGGCCACCTCCCGGGGTCTTGGCCTCTGTGCTCAGATATTGATTAACAAAACAAGCTCATTGCAAACTGGACGAATTTAATTCTGATTAGTTCTGTCTTTCCCCAAGCAAGATTTTCAGTCTTTTTACTTTTTCCTTTCATTTTTTCCCCTGAAAGACAGTATTTTAGTTCTCATGGTCCTTATTTTATTAGTGACTTAAGTACTTTGCAGATACTTTACTGGTGCTGGATATTGATTTCTGTAACGATTCCCATGCAACCCGGCTCTAATTAGGTGTGTTTTTAAAGTAGATTAGATGCTATTTTTTGGTGTTGGCTCTGGTTGCTTCCTTTTTCCCTCCACTATGAAGAGAGAACGTGCCTAAATGTAAATAACAGGGGTTTGTTGAGGTTTCTTAAAGAAAATTCAGCAAAGTGTATAATGATCTTGTAGAAACAGTAAGACATGCCATAGAGACTGGTGTTCCTTGTTGCACTAAGCAGGTACCTGATGGGCTTCACATTATGGTGAGTATATGTGTAAACACATATGTGATGAATATATATGTGAACACCTATGTGGCATCATAAAGAATGTTGCCTTTCTATAGATTTCTCAGCTCATTTGAAGAGTAAAGACATGGTAACCACACCAGAGACATGGATCCACAGAGCGTGTTTTGTTTGCCCACATGGAATAGCCCATGTGCCCCTGTGTATCATCCTCACAGAGAAGCAACCTCAAGAACCTTTTGGAAAACACTTGTTTTTGTGGAAACGTCCTACTGCATCCCCTTAAAATATTTATAGGGCAGTTCTGTTTTATAATTCCTACATCAATATTGAAGTTTAATGTCAATATGAGTGCGAAGTGTCTGGAAGGGTTTGGAAAATAAGGCTCAGAAAGATCAAATATTTTATTTATGCACAGTAAATTTTTAAAGTCCCCCTTGTGCTTTGATCGAAAATGCATATTACTGAACAATTTACTTTCAAAAGACTTCCTCTGATGTAAGGTTTATCAGGTGTCTGCAACGGTGTAATTGAGTTATGTGAGAAGTTGACCTTACCCTTCTCTGTACCCTGGGCAGGGCTATTTAAAGGTCTCTGATATTCCTGTAGTAGAAGAAAAGAGTCTGTAGCTCTTGGCAACATAGGGAAAACCCCTGTAAATATTCATAACAAGGGATCAGATAGTCACAGGTGATGTGCAGACGTGGTTGCAGAGGTCGTTGCAGAAGAAACTCCGTGTAAAACCACCCAGCACAGCAGATTTCTCCTACAGAGATTTAACTGAAGTGATTTCAAGAGTACCCATAGATATATCAATGCTGCAGCAGAGTTCTGGAAAGTTTTCAGACTTCAGCTCCCTGGAAAATTATTGCAGTTATAATGATATACATATATAAAACTGAGATACTTTTTAGACTAGGCAATTCCTAGTTCTTAGGTTTTTATATGTAAGGCAACATTTTCCCTCTTTTTTCCTTTGAAAGAAAAAGTTCTAATTAAGAATAATACTGTAAAAGTGGAAAAAACCCCTCCCTTTAGAGACAAATTTGTTCATTCTTAGTAATCTTTTTTCAATTTACTGGCAGATAAACATGTGTGCCTTTAATTACTAATTAATGTCAAATAACATTCCCTTCACCTCCAGATGAAGGCTTCAACATGAGCTGTAGGAGGTTTGTTATCTTGGGTGATTATCTTTTATATAAATAAGCTCTTTAAATATAGCAAAGGTTACTGCTAAACCCTGGTACGTTGCAGATTATTGAAATTCTTTAAATATCTGAGTATTTAATTGCATCCATTTGGTTTTGAAGCTGTAGTTTATGACAGCATTTTGTAACTGACAATAAAAGGACAGATTCTTGCAGTCAGTGCCCCTTTACATCCCTGCTTCCATATTTAATCTCATGAGTTCAGAAATAGAGTCAAATTCTGGTACAACTTCAGTGTGTTTTGCTCATGTCTTCATAGGGGATATGAGAATGACCACTGTCATAACTGTGCTGTTTCTTCTCCCTGAAGGTACCTTAAATTATTATTATGGTTTAATACATACATATACATACATACATATATATATACCTATATGCATATACAGGGATAGATAGAATTATAGAATCCCAGCCTGGTTTGTGTTGAAAGGAACCTTAAAGCTCATCCAGCTCCAGCCCCCTGCCATGGGCAGGGACACCTTCCACTAGAGCAGGTTGCTCCAAGCCCCTGTGTCCAACCTGGCCTTGAACACTGCCAGGGATGGGGCAGCCACAGCTTCTCTGGGAAAAGTCTGTGCCAGCGCCTCAGCACCCTCACAGGGAAGAGCTTCTGCCTCAGAGCTCATCTCAATCTCCCCTCTGGCAGGTTAAAGCCATTCCCCTTGGCCTGTCCCTACATATATATTAAATTCATATGTATTTATATTTGTGTGCCTGTGTATATATAAATGTAACTCTCTTATAATATAAATATGTCTCTTTTTCTCTTCTAAGATACTGTTCAGCTTGCCTGCATGTGGCCAGGTCTGAAGTATTTCTTAAACCACCCATACATGGCTGAGGATCCTGTTCTTCATTTAAAGCTAAAGGATTAGTCTCTTCATTGCAGAAAAAAATTCTGACTAGGATTCCCTTTCCAAAGTGAGAAGCAGGAAGGTGAGCACCAATGAATGCATCCCTGAATGGAGTTGCCGTGGCTGAACCCATGAGCCCCACCACTGGATTTTGAAGAGCAGGGAGTTGGTGATGTGATCATCTCTAAGACCTTGCTGTTAAAATGCAGACCGTTCCCAACATGCCTTCACGAGGATCAAGGATTAGCTGGTCTGCTTATGCAGGATGAGGGCTAAAACAGCGGCTTGATTACAGTATAAAGGTACTGCTTTCTATGGGACCAAGCATACTGTCATCAGTAAATAAATAAGCTAATAATGGACTAATTCTTGGCAGACAGACAGGTATTTTTCATTCTTGCAATCCCGCTTGACAGCAGTGGGCTTTGCAGTTGCATATGATAGAATCACAGAATCAACCAGGTTGGAAAAGACCTTTAAGATCATCAAGTCCAACTGTTCCCCAGCACTGCCAAGGCCACCACTAACCCGTGGCACTGAGGGCCTCGTCTATACGGTGTGTGAACACTTGCAGGGACGGTGACTCCAGCCCTGCCCTGGGCAGCCTGTTCCAATGCCTGAGCACCCTCTGGGGAAGGAATTGTTCCTAATATTCAATCTAAACCTATCCTGGTGCAGTTTGAGCCCGTTTCCTCTTGTTCTGTCACTTGTTACTTAGGAAAAGGGATCAGCCGCCTCCTCTCTCCATCCTCCTTTTAGGTAGCTGTATATGATCTTCCCCTAATTGTGTTCAACATCACTTTTACTGTTCATCATAAGTAGCTATAACTAATGAGAACAGCTCAGTATAATTTTTACCACTTCAATACAATAGGATTTAAAGATTGACTTGAACAGCGCTTCATCCATTGGAGTGTTCAAGACCAGGTTGGATGGGGCTTGGAGCAACCTGCTCTAGTGGAAGATGTCTCTGCCCGTGGCAGGGGGTTGGAACTGGATGAGCTTTAAGGTCCCTTCCAACACAAACCATTCCATGATGCTATGATTCAACTTAGTGATTTTTTGGGCATGGAAAGCATCACTACTGGTTCATTGCTTTGCTCAGATAGCTTCAAAACATGTGTACCAACTTTAAACATACGGCTTGTGCCTTTTTCTGCCAAGGTTGTTTATTGGCATATAGAGAAAGAGTTTGTGATTAATCAAAGTGTTGATGATAGCTGGTTATTTTAGGCAGGAGGACCACATAGGTCGTTATTGGAGGTGATGGTGACATTGCATGATCAGGATCCCTGTCCAAGGGCCTGAGTATAATGATAGAAGTGTTTTCATTTGCATATTGCCAGGATGCTGCCGGTAAATATTAATGGCTTACTTTTTGTTCATTTAGCCTGTGTTTTTGAGAGATGCCTGCAACACAAAAAGATCATATCTCTATGTTGTTGTTTAATTTATTTTCACCTTTTTGTCTCCTTTGGAGACCCCGAGTGTATCAGCACTTTGTTTACCACAAATTAAACCTTGGCTGATTGTTTACCAGACTGAAGACCCTTGTGCATTACTCCAGCACTTTCCCCTTCTTTAATAATCACAACCTGGGATTCATTTGCAAGAGGCCCTAATCTGCATGAGAATTATACAATTAACTTTTGATTAACCGCCTAGTTCTTTTGGAAGCCGCAGTGTGGAGGATACTCTGCATTTAAATAATTTTCCTTAAATTGGGAGCAGGCCTTTCATTAAACCGGTGAGTTTGACTAAACAACAACATTTGGAGATAATCAGGGTCAAGACAATAGGCGAGGCTGCAAGGCTAGAATGTCATCTTTAAGTATAACAGCTGAGATAAAGGCACCCAGATTGCGCCTTATCGAAACACAAAAAATCAAAGCTCTCTCTTGTCTGTGGCAAAATACCAGGCCCCAGTGTTTAGGGCAACCATTGTTTGGGCCTATAAGTGTTGCAGGATTTGCATTCAGAGAGCCGGGTCTAACACACATTACATCACGTAGGGTACTTATCTCGGAGTCTGACAATAATTATCAGGAAGAATATACTCAGAATGACTTTTTTTGTGATTTTTATGCATCCCCAACACAAGGAAAGGGAGATAACAGCGTGATGAAAAAGGGGAGAGTCTCCAAAGGCTCTCCCTGGAGCTGCGTTCTTCGATTAAATTTGCTATGCTACTCTGGTGTGCTGAACAAGTGGAAAGAAAGACTATGAGGCTTTTATAGAGGGTAATAATAGTCCTGAACACAGCCCTTACCAAAAGATAAGATCCATTGTCAAAACAAACAAAAGGAGCGGTATTAAACACCACTTGAAGAATATATATGAGCAAAGTTTGAAATCCTTGGCTTTTTTCATACCTTGAACCTGGCTCTGTCTCGTGCCCATGTTCTAACCATGCACCTTTGCAAGCGTGGAGGCTTTCACTGTGCCTTTTCCCTCTGTCCTGCACCATGTTTTCTGTGGTGGGGTCTATCTGTGGTTCTAGGGAAGACAGAGAAAAGACTTAAACCATCACATCCCAAGTTTGCTGCCTGCTCTGGGTTTTTTGATGTATTTGCTGATGATCCAGTATTTTGTTCCTATAAGACCTTCTCTGAAGGACGCTGTAATAATTTATCAGTCATTTTTCACAAGATGACGATGTTCTTTACATTAAAACTCAGCTACAGCTCGCCACAAGACACTGGGCCCTAATGGCTCAATCCAGCAAAGCTTGGATGGCAAAGTGGTAATTCCCAAAGATTCCCTTTGGCACTGGGTCAGTCTCTCCCTGAGTCCAACATTCCCAACCTGCTGCTGGCTTTGATTTTGGTGGAAAGTGTTCAAGGCCAGGTTGGATGAGGCTTGGAGCAACCTGCTCTAGTGGAAGGTGTCCCTGCCCGTGGCAGGGGGTTGGAACTGGATGAGCTTTAAGGTCCCTTCCAACACAAACCAGTCTGGGATTCTATGACTCTATGAAACATGAGTGTTCATTTCTCTCTAGTAGATGTAGCTTTGACCTGCAAATTAGGCAACGCAGGTGCACTCTTCCCCAAAAGTGCAAGGGTGATGCTGGCCATAGATATGTAGGGCAGTGTACATCAGGTTACAAAGATGTACAAAGCCACAAGGTAGAAATCATAAATCTTTATTTTATTTTCCCCCTACTGTTCTGGTTACTGGGTTAGAAATAGGCATTTGCATCAAGCACGACATATGGAGAAACAAATGTATAGATAGGTGATATGCTGATTAAAGCAGCGCTGAATTTCACTACAGAAGCTGGCTACCACTAGTCATTTAAGACAGGCCAATCTGCTTAAAATAACAGGTATGTTTGGTGTGTTACTTGCAGTTCAGTTTATAATGTGTTACTTCTGCATGTCCATCTTTGAGTTAAGTTATTTTACCCCTTGGTCACATCCTGCTGTTGGCATTGCTTTGCTGCCCCTGCATGTGGCTGTTAACACAGCAGCAAAACTGCTGCTGTACTCTTAAAAAGTGCTCTGAAATGTTTTATTCCATGGCACAGTGTAAGAAGCACCAAAAGCGTGATTTAAGAAATGTAAATAACATGAAAAAGAATGGAAGGAGAAGTCTTTAAGGCCCTCAGTGCAAATACTAGGAAGGATGCTTTCAGAAACTGGAATGCTGGTGAGCGAATGAGACTAAAAATGCGAGCTCAGAGGGACAGTTTGTTTTAAGTGAGAATTCACTTGTAATATTGATGAAGAAAGTCAGTAATTATGCAAGGTCAGAGTATACGCTAAGATAAGATGTGGCCAATACAGTTTCTAAGGATCAAGAACCTTTGATACCACTGAAGACAACATTTAATCAAGGAAACCAGGTGGTGTTGATGCTGGATTATCCAAGAATGACCCCAAGCCATCAGGGAAGCTTGGTGAGACAATTAGAAACAACCCCCAGCAAAGAGAAACACACCCAGAGGTATTTCTGGAAAGAAAAGCCAAGATATGCTGTTACTGTTATTTCTTTATCTTAACAGTCAGCATCAGTATGCTCATCTCAGAAAGTGGTGTGTGCCAGTCAGAAGTGGGACTGAGGGAGGAGTCTTGCCAGCATCATACTAAATGTATGTGAGAACTTTTCCTGATACTGTAGCTTCTGCACAAATTATCCCATGTGCTTTTAGAATTTGTGTGTTTATATATATGTGTGTATATATATATAAAAATAGTATGTTTTTAGGAACAACTAGGTGCAATCTCTCTTGAATACACTGCATCTACTGAAGCAGAGAGGACTGAACAGATTCTGGCTCAGCTGCTACACCGGCTTTTCCTTCTGCTGCCTCCTGTGTGGGGATGTGCTCTAGTGGAAGGTGTCCCTGCCTGTGGCAAGCGGTTGGAACTGGATGAGCTTTAAGGTTCCTTCTAACCTAAATCCTTCCAGGATTCTGTGCTTCTATGGTTGGAGTCCAGGGAAGTGAATGATTCATTCAGTACCCTGGAAAGTTCAGAGGTTCAATCCTGATGAAGCTTTGGTGGTTCAGATAAATACCTTTATAAAGGTATGACCCTTACAAATCTTTGTTTCAACCTACTCTTTTTCTTCCTTTTTCTCTTTACTCCTTTCCCTAAGCTTTTATTGCTTTCATGGGACCCCTTTCTTCTCCTAAATTGAATCGAAGTCTGTGCTCCTGTTCCTTTCCTGCTTGTTTTACCCTTTTTTCTCCCCAACAGACTGTGCCTTTTTATTACTGCAGTATTGAGCCACTTGTGGTATTGCATTCTTTATAATGTGCTATATGCCATGGATGGAACATGTCTCTTAATGCACAAGCAATCCCAAGCATTCAGGAATTGAGTTAAGTCCCCCAGATCGTGTCATTTGGCTTAAAAATAAGATTGTAAAAGGAGAAATCTCATTGGTGTCCCTGGATTTGGCTTCTGTTCTTTTTAACCTTATGGGTACTTACAGAAAGGAAAAGGAATCTGAGATGTACAAAAGCACAGCTTTGTGAGTAACGTTGAGTATCGTGGGGCTTGTGATTAAATCTGTATATAACATTTGAATGGAGCAAGAGGAGATACTTGATTTCCTAAGTAAATCAAAGTGCTTTGATATGGAATAAACTGCAAGTGTGTATTTATACGCTGTTCTCAGCTGCTATTGTAGAGCATCACACCCACTCCAGGGCATACCAGCAATGTGCAGCAAACAAATCTAAGGGTTTCTTCAGTACCTAAAATACATGTCTGACTTTTAAGTTCCAGCTATTAAGAGCCAGGTAGCACCGTCGGATGCCAACAGAGTGAGCCCTTGCCTTGGGACATGTGTTTCTGCCATCACTTGGGAGAAGCCAAGGGTGCTGGGGGCTTGCCCCCCACTCCTGCAGTGCAGGGAGGGAGCCCAGGTAATCCCAGGGAGGGAGCCAAGGATGACATCAGCCCATCCTTGGTGGGTCTGTGCTGCCCGTGCTTCCAGGGAGAAGGCAAAACATGGGGCTGCTATGGGTAAGGATGAGCCAGGGTGTGAAGCAATCCCTTTTAACATAGATTTCACCAAAAATAGGTATAAAATAAGTTACTGAAAGGCAGACCTCCTGCTGACACGCTGTAGCAGTGTCTCAGGGCAGATGGTTCCTTTTGCTTTGATTTTGGGTTTTGGGGCTGGGTTTTATAGGTTGACCTGATGTTGGTTCTCAAGTTGTGTACTTAGCTGCTTCTTACAAGCTTTAAGAGTGATGCCACAGCTTTTCTGTATATATTTTAGGATTTGCGGAAAGATGGCAAACAGGCATCCTGCTGCCTTGATGATGGACGTTGCTTCGGTCCAGCTCCAGCAGAGCTGAGTGTGGAAGGGCTGAAGCCATGAGGACCACTTCTTGTCTCTGCCATCCTGGCACAGCCTCTGCTGCAGGCTGGCCATAGCTAGTGCACCAGGTGAGACTTGAATCCTTTTTGTTTCTGCATTATTATTTCTTTTAAATATGACTAAATCATCGCTTTTACAGAAACATTTTGCACTAAGATGCGATGACAGTGAGGTGATCTTACCAGGACTATGGAAGAGACATACGTGTGCAGTGCTAAAAGCTATACACTTAGCGAAGTCTAGCAGACTATTACAGATTTTAGCTGGAGGAAGTTACATGTTAAAGTTGCTTTATTTTATTATTTACACCTTCTTGAACAGCATGGAATTGTTTTGCTGCTTTTTCCTTTTTGCCCTAGTAAAGGCTCACCTGCTACAAAAGCCCAAACTTCCAATTTTGATGAAACTATGATAGAATCCCAGACTGGTTTGTGTTGGAAGGAACCTTAAAGCTCATCCAGTTCCAACCCCCTCCCATGGGCAGGGACACCTTCCAATCATTTAGCAAAAACAATCCCAATCATTTAGCAAATATGACAATCTTTGCTTTCATTTGCACTGGCAACATTGCTGGAATCCCAAGTCAGTCTTTGATTGGAAAAGATTGTTCAGCTCTACTCTCAATTTCCCTTTGTGTTATCGAAAAAAACTTACTTTCCTCTTATGCAAGCGCCCAGGATTACCCAGAGTTTCAAGATGCATTCACATTGAATTAAACGAGCCAGCTCAGATTGTATAAGACTAATTTATCTGATCTATGTTAAGTATCTTTGCAGGACTGAAACGATCTCTGCAAAGCTGCCATTAATGATTTCATGCTTGTCATAAACTTTGAACGCTCTTCTCTGAACCAAAAGTACAGCTCAGCCAGGACGACTTAAGCTGATGCTCCTCAAACAGCTGCAAGTCCTGGCAGACAGCACAGTTTATGCTTTTGCCATTTCAAGACAATGCCTTAGTTTGTTCCAGAACAAAAAAGAACAAAAAAGAAAAGGTTAGAAAACAACATCTTGTACAGAAAAAAGATGCTCACTTATTTTCTGACAGAGTGAAGAGGCCTTTGGGGGATCTTGAAAGCATCTACAGCCAGAAGGCATGTGCGAGGTGCAGCAGGACGACAGTCTTGCAGCGGGAGGAGAGGCTTGTAGCTTCTCCACATGACAGAGTCTGGCAGTCTTAAGTCAGTAATTATTATGTTTAAAAAACTGTTGTAGCAAGCATGAAAGGAAGCATAAAACCTCAGAGTTATTGGAGTAGCTGTGATTTAAAAAAATTATGTATTTAAATGTGTTTCTATTTATAGATATATAGAAATATCTATAGATAGACAGAGTTTCTATATATTTATATATATTTAAAAGAATTTCTGCTCTTTACCCTGCACTGATGAGCAGGAATGTGGGGTTTGGGAGGATGGCAGTAGGACTTCAGAGCGTAGCATCCTTCCTGCGAGTCCTCCCACCAATTTCCTCCTGTGGAAAGAGCTACATTTTGGTCTTGTGTTACATCTGATATTCCCTCTTTGGCACTCCACTGATTTATTAGCTTTTTCTTTTCCCTCTCTCTGCCTGACAGCTCCACACAGGCATGGATCAGGGAACAACATGCCGACTGCTGAGGTGCTGTGGTGCATGAACTGGTGCTCTGTCGATTGAAGCGGGCTGTGCTCTCTGGTGAGGTCCATACCTGAGCTGTCCTGATGCTGCTTTCTGCAAACCAGCATCACCAGCACGTCGTGGTGAATGGTACTTGTGTTGATTTCATATAGTGGAAGCACAAGTGTGACCTTGATCAGGTCCCTCTTGCTATAGGGTGTATAAATTCACAGGGGGTTCATTCTCGCACATAGCACACTGTGGGACTTTTTCTCTCTAACGTCTTACTGGGGCTGGGAAATTAAGTAGACATCTGGGTATTTGGGATGCATTGCCTTCCTAAAAGTCCAAACCTAACATATAAACTGCAATGTATTATCTTATAAACCATCCATTAACATCCTCGGCTGATTAGGGACTTTTATATAAGCCTTTCTTGCTCATGGAAGGTGTCCCTGCCCATATCAGGGGGTTTAGAACTGGATGATCTTTAAGGTCCCTTCAAGCCCAAATCGTTCCATGATTCTATAATACTTGACCTTTTTTTCCAGAAAATTTACAGAAAATCTGTAGTAGTTTCTAGGTGTTATTTCCAGGATTTAGATTTAACACATCCAGGTATAAGGCTTTGCATCTGTATTAAGATAACACTTTCTACTGCTAAAAATCAAAGCTTATGGACACATTTACAAATAACAGCACAGATCCTCATTATCCTCATATCTCTGTCATTTTAGGCACCATGAATTGGCTGAAATATTAAAGGTAGGATGTCATCATCAATGACCACTGCATTTATAGTTTCGAATGACAGGGAAAATGAGGATATTGACAGAGCTGACAGAATTCAGGAAGGAGGAAAGATCAGGAGTCCAATTTTGGTCACTTTAAATTAGAATTTGCATGGAGACATTCAGCAATAGGTGTCAACAGAGAGAGCAAAAGGCAAGGCTGAATGAAAAGAGACATATCGTGACCAGAGGGGTAGATCTGAGGGTCATTTGTATAAAAATGGACATTAAACTGTCTGTGTCGATAAGCTGCTCAGCCATCAACTTCGTTGTCAGGAGAAGTAGGAGGCTCATCCTAGGATGTTCTGCACAAGAAGATGAAAAGGGCAAAAGAAGAAGGTGATAACAGAAGGGGAAGGATAAAAGAAGCAGAAATTTTCAGAAAGGCTCATGAGTCCTGGGGTTTAGTTGAAGGATGAGTAGAGGCTTCCAAAATAGAGTTGAAACAAAGATTGAAGTTGTAGACAGAACTGAAGACCTGGCCTCATTTCCCTGAGGAAGGAGGTCTTAGTGGTGTACTGTGGCGCTGTCCTGTCTTGAGCCATTCTGGGCTTTCAGGTTAACTAACAGTCAATTGTGTTGTGCAGTTTTAGAATCTGGGACTAAAAGCTTCAAACTCTTGCTGTGGATGGTTTACACAACGTCCAGAGGTCCCTTCCAACCTGAGCTGTTGCATGACTCCTACAGATACCAATAACATAAGTACATGGTAATGCTCTTTGAACTACTCAGCAGTTCTGAGAAAAACTCATTCAGATCTCTTGGGTGTCTTAGTTTATTTTCTAAGGAAAACTACGTTTCAGTGCAGGAGAAGGTTGTATCTGTATTCTATCATACCAAAGTGGGTCCAGGAAAGGCACTTTAATGTACTGTCAAAAGATAATCTGTGTTACCCTTCACAGCACAAATGTGAGGGGTGAGGAATTATTACTGTCCTAATTGTACAGGTAGGGAAATGGGATGAAGAAAGGGAGAAGCTCAAGGTCACAACGAATGTCTGTGGCAGAACTGGAAACAGAATCCAGGCTCTTTACTCCAATCAATGCATTAATAACATCAACGACTGTCTCACCTCTTTTCTCCCTTGCACATTACCTCAATGAAGAACTTACTACTTCATTCAAAAGCTTGTCAGAGTCATCAATGCTGCTGCAAACACAACAGCAATAGTTCCACTTTTGCAATTACGGCTTAATTCTCTCTAAAACTGAAGCTGATGAGCAGTGCTTATGGCTTTAAGAAGATGCCCCATGAGGAGGTAAGGTGCGATTGAGTCATACTGCATGCTTTCTCACCTTTAAACTGTCCTGCCTGGCCCTAGGAAAGTCAGCAGAGAGCAGGTGATGCATTTCTGATTGCTGCCTTTTAGCTTTGCAAAGTGACTCCTAAAGCCAATTGGAATTGTTATAGGACCAACACTTTACAGTGGAGCTGCTGCCAGAGCCAACAAACAATAGCAGATATGATAATAAATGATTTCAAAGCATCTGTTTTGCACGGCTTCCAATCTAGCAGCTGAGAAGAACAAATGAGGTTGACAGATTTGCTGCTGAGCAAAAGTTATTGGTAACTAATGGAATTCACAGTTTCTTTTTGCAATGCATTTTGCATCAAGGCTCATTTTTGACTTTCCAAGTCAGAAGAGCCTCATTCTCTTGCTGGCGCTGAGTAAAAGCTCTGCAGTTACACACTAGCAATGTCAGAGTAGGGCTTCTTATGCATTATCACATTATTTTCGCTATCAGTTCAAGGAAATGGACACTTGATTCATCTTCTCGCATATATTGATTCAATCCTCCTTTTAATTTAGCACTGGAGAAGGCTATTAGCCTCTATTCACATTTACAATAAGATAATATAACCTGATAGCTGTTCTCCCAATCCATTATGGAAGAGGGATAAAATAGTTTTGTTTCTGTATGTAAGGATCTATTGACTTATTCTTCTCAGCTGCATTTATAGCAGTTGCTGTCCTCAGGACTGTATGTCTTAATAGCATTTCACTGAGGTGGAGTATTGATGAAAGCTCCCTCTGAAGAGCAGAGATAAAGGCATGGGTAATGCCTTTCACTCTAAAAAGGCATCCAGCTTTTTCCCCTTGAACTTCTATTAACTGTATTAAGGACTGTGCAAAACAAACACCATCTCTATCATCACCATTAATCATTCTTTTACAGTTCTGAGGCTGAAACCCTGAGTTAGTTTTCTCTGAGCAGCATCCCTCCACTGCAGCATCCATTAGCATCGCCCGAGGCCCCTCTAGAGTGGTCCTCAGCCACATCACCCTGCCTGAGCTCCAGCACAGGTCACTGTCTGCACAGCAGATTCTTGATCAGACCATCCAGACTGATTTGTGGACTTGGGAGCTGCTCATTTGCTTCATGTGTTACCATAAGCCTGCCTTGGCTCTCCCCAGCACACAGCTGTTGCCTTAGGCAGCTCCATGGTGTCAGCTCAAGCACGTTTCCATGTGTCCCTGCTCCATTCCTGGCCTCATTACTCACAGGTCAGTCACACCAAGATCTTTAAAGAAGCAATTCCTAGGCAGGTACCCAAGAACTCTTTTGTTTCATTCGGAAACTAGAGATATTCTTCTAATTCTTACTTTGGGATCCTAGAATCATAGAATTCTGGAATGGTTTGTGTTGAAAGCGACCTTAAAACTCACCCAGTTCCAACCCCCTGCCATGGGCAGGGACACTATGGCTCCATCCAACCTGGCCTGGAACACTTCCAGGGATGTTCTTTTGAAGAACAGACACTATGTCCTGCTGCTGCCACTGCAAGCCCTGATGCGGTAGAGAGGTAGTTTCACTGTTCTTTACTACCAGGAGGGAGGAAAAGAGGGGAAAACCTCAGAGGTTTTGCTAAAAGAATATGAAACCCAAATATACTCTACCATGCTACATGCAGAGGCGTTGGTTGCCCCTGTTTCAGCCTGTGTGTGGTGTGGTCAGGAGGAAGAGTATTCTGCAAGAGAAAAGCCATTGCAGGGTGTGGATGTGTTTTACTTCTGCAGCTTCACCCATTTCTACATCTGACAGGGAGCTCAAACATGCTGCTGGGTCTTTGCAGGTCATTTTAGGCTCAATTACCAAAAATACAGCACAGCCAGTAATAAACATTATGTTCCTCTTTACCCTCCTATACCTACCCATGAGCCAAGTATTAATTTACAAAGTGGAAGATGAGATACACACAGTGAAAATTTCTTTTTCAATATTGCCCCAGACCTACCTTTACTTCTGATAGAGTGGCAGGGATCCATTTCCTCTTTATTTCTGTTAATACTTCTCATACAGAAGAAAATATATCAAAGATTAATGAGATTTTTTTATGTTGCTAAGAAGAAAAAGGTTTTATTTGTGTTATAATACACTTTTTCTTAAAAAATAATTAATTTAATGTGTTAAAAAGTCATGATTCTAATCGTTCTTGCCGTGGAAAAGGTGCAACTGAGTTAAATTAATACATAGGAGACTTGTTTGGCTCTGCAGTAACTACCACTGTTCTTTGAAAGGCCGTTCTTTTCTCCAGCTCCTTATCTGAAAAGGTTTACCATGTCTTCATGCAAGTAGTTGTCATGCTTTAGGGAAAATCACAAGCAGCAAAAAGTCAGAATTGTCAGTTCAGAAGACACTGCTTGTTCCACTGGGTAAAACTGAGAAAGCAACGCTGGCAAACGATCTTTAGGAAGGCAAAAAAACCCCGATGGAAACAGCGGCGGAATGAAGATAAAAAGGGTTGCAGGCTTTATTCTCATTGAAGGTTGGCAACGGGAAATCTGTTGGAGTAGAAGAAGAATATCTGATAGGTCATCTGTTGTGTAATGAAGAATAGAAGACAGAAGACAAGCTAGGAGAAGCAAGGTGATTCCAAACCTCGGAGGAATGTAAGATCTTATGAGAGAAACATGAAAGCAATACCTTTATAAACTGACCAAATTTAATTTACTATCAACGAGCCTTGTAAGACTGTAAGCTGACAAAACCCATTTGGAACGTTAGGGGTAAGGCTGAAGTCATACATTTTTCTCCTGTGGAATCGTTTTAGTACTCAGTTCCATCTTGTGCAGGTTTTCTGATTAAAAATTACCACAAAGATGTCAAATATTTCCTTGTCCTCTGATATCTGGGCTTAGTTACCCAGTAACTTATTCTGCCTATCCCTTTTCTTTAGTCACAATAAAATGTGTTTTCAAAGGACATACAAAAGCAGACAAATATGCTGTCATTTAATATGCACAGGTTTCTACAAATTGTCTATATTGTTCTGTTCTTTATGTTCCTTGAGAGACACTGGAATTGCCAGTAGGTTTTGAGGCAGTATTTTAAATGCTTGGTCTCATGATCAATAAGCATCATAGCAAATGCATTTGTGATTTCAGGGTTGGATGGGCCTTGCAGCAACCTGGCCTATTGGAAGGTTGGAACTGGATGAGCTTTAAGGTCCTTTCTAACCCAAACCAGTCTGGAATTCTATGAACAGTGTCTTGTTTTAACCTGACTTAAAGGGTTAGGTCTGTTCTGCAGTAAGATAAGTCTCTCCTCCTCAATCATGGAAGATATTGATGTAGATGACATAGGGTTAATTTTAAGGAGGGGGTAAGCTGAACAGGAGGTTCACCACTGCACTGCTGGAGAGCTGATCTCCGTTAGCACCACAAGGTGAGCCCACCTCAGAAACCCAACTGCACCTTGGGTGCCACAGCAGCAGAACTTAAATGAACTTCTATATGATATACTATGGAAAAAATGTCAGTGTTGTGATGTTGTAGTGGTGTAGTAAACCAAAAAGCAAGAAAGAGTTAAAAATGAGCACTATTCTAATCACAGATCTTTGCCAGAATCCTTTCTCAACCCATTATGAGAAGAAGGTCTGTGCGTGGCCGCACTAATTCTATTTCATCTTGTTTTAGAAATCTAATAGAAAAACCAGCTGAATTAGGCTAAACCACTTGACACTGCTGTGCACTTTTAGATGCTGTGAAATAAGAAGATTATGTTACCCCCTTCCCCATAAATCAGGATTAAACTTGCATTTTCAGAGTTTTGTGCCAACAAAATCCCTACTTTGCTGAGCACAAATTCTCTAATCTCAAGCCAGAGGCCAGAAGTAGCGATGCACTTCAGAAACAGCAATGGCCATATTGTGTATGTGGAAGAATTGGGACTGACAGTTTAGCGGTAAGAGCAAGTTTCTTATCTCTATAACCATTGTACTTTCTCAGTGTGGTCCATGTCACCTGGTTTCTCACATACTTGTATTAGAGTTGGAAGATTTCACCTGCAGCATAACATGCATCTATTAAAACGTGCTCGTATTATTTTTAAGAGAATCTAAGTTTTCCCTCATAAAATTCCAGTGGGCAATGAATTAAAAATGACAACTTTATATACAGTGAAAACAAGAAAATAAAATACACAAAACATTGCTAATGATCAGTTCTTGAAAAATTTAGCAGACACATACTACCCAGGGAGCTAAACTCATTAGCAGAGACTGAGGAAAGCTGAGATACTCCAGGATGAGGCTCAGACACAACATATTCCAACGAAATCTCTTCAGCAAACTTGTTTTGTTTCCTCCACAGAAGTATTTGGCAACAACATGTTTTCCTTTGAAAAATAAAAGTAGGAGGATACAGCATCTCATTAATCAGCCATCCCGATGTTTACGTGCTCAGGAGCCCTTCCCTCCTTGGGGAAGGCAGAGGAGTTCCTAATGATGGGCTGGACTTTTCCTGCTTCACAAGGTGGGTGCCAGTGTCGTTCCTATTCCATCCTCCACATCACCTTCTCTCCCACCAGAGCTGATGGGTTTTCACAGACCTGCAAAGTAACACAGGCCATGTACAGAGTGTCGAGAACACTGGCAGCACTCAATAAATTGTAATAATTAATAGTATCTGGATGACTTCAGTCAGTGACTGCATGACATTGGATATATTGGATGACAGTACACGCCAATCCATTAACTCCACCAAGCTGCCTACGTACCATGTGTGGCACTTGAATGCTGACACCTTCCAGAAACAGGCAATTGTTTCATAGCTCATTTGCAAACTAAAGGAGATATGAAATGAATTAAACTTCCTGCAAACACTCAGGAGGTTTACAGAGAGTCCTATCTCTAAGTCTACTGTACTATTTGCATAAAAGAGTTCAGTATCAATGTAATTATTAATGAGAATTCTCAAGTAGTTGTGCTGCTTCAGGATTTTTCAGATTAAGAGTGTAATGAATTAGTAAGAAAATCCTAACAGAAATTTATTCCTAAATACAATTTCCTTTCTGGTTGTGAAGCTCCTTGTATTTAGTATAAAAGATGTACTTGTTGAAATGGCTTTTTCTCCGGCAGCGTGGTTTAAAGATGCACGTCTTCGACAAAGTCAAACTTCTATTAGCAAACCACTTTAGAAAAAGTCTGCCTTTTCTTTAAGCAGAAAGAGGATTTGACTGATGTGTCCTTGTGTGCTGCCACGATAAATGTCTTGTAAGTGCCTACCTCTACATGCAGCCAAGTAGCGGCATCAAGAGGGGAGAAGACATAGAGATCTTGAGCTGCTCCTCTCCCTAATGAAGCCCATTAGCAGCAGGACCCAGCCTAATAACTATGCCCCTGTGAGAAAGTCAGGCCTGTTTGCTCCCGATTGTGCCTCTGTGCTGACTGCCTCCATGCTCCCAATATAAATCCTCCACCTTCCGAACTGCCCGTGCTTACCACCCTAATCATTAACACATACCTTTATATTTGTTCTCTTTGCATGCCATTAGGTCTATGTGACACTGCATATCTGCACCTCAACATGCCTTTTCTGCAGACCAGTGAGTCCTTAGGAGAGAGAAGATGAGTCCCAGATGTTGAAGAAACATGGTGGCACTTCATGGATTACAACTGAGACAAATAAAAGCCAAAGTTTTAACACTGATTGGGCACTATGAGGTAAACGAGTTAATTTAGTAATGTAGAGGTGGTGGCACCTTTTAATTTATACTTTTATTTCAAAGCTCGTCTCTTGAATCTGTTTTATCTTGAATTCATTTCAACCAGGTGAATGTTGAAGCCTAGTCACAAAGAAAGGAAACCTTCAAACCTTCCATGTTCTCCTCTCATCTTTCCTCCTCTCATTGCTCTTTCCCTGGGCGCAGCAACAGCGCCCAAGATGGTGGTACAAATGGTGGTATAAATTTAGCACATGCTGAGCTGTCAGTTTTGGCAAAAGATGTGTTTTTTTCCAAGGAAATTACAGGGTCATCATATTTAGAGCAGGTTACAATTTTGTGTTGGTAATTTTGATAATTTTTTGTCTGTTTTAGTGTTCTATAAAATAAGAAAAATTCAGCTAATCTGGTTGGTGCAGTAAAATCTGGGTGTTGTTTGCATTCAAACAACAAGTCTACTTCCTTATTTAATATCCAGACAGGAACGTACCTTCCTGATTTAATGGTGAGATCTGGCTCCAAGACCTGATTTCCCCTCTTTCCCGTGGATGTGATCACACTGTACCCACTCAGTTCCTCAATGGGAACCAGCCACCAAGCCCAGTCCTCCCAGGGAAGTTGATGGAGCTGAAATTTGCTGTAATCTAAAGGAAGATCCCTGTGTATTATATACCCAGTTTTTGCACCCTTCCCTATGCTAAATCCCAGTGACAAAGTCAAAGCCAAACCTCATGTCCCCATCACAGATGACAATAACCCACCCTGGAAACCACTCAAACTCTGTCACGGATGATCGTGCTATCATCTTCCTGCTGCAGCAGCAAGGCTTGCACTTAAATGGGTGAAACATTGCTAAAATATTGATTCCTTGGCATGCTAAAAATCCCAGAGGAAAAAGTACTTTTGTCCTGGAACACTCCCAGAGAAATTTAACACTGACAGGATTGTTTAATGGTATTACCATGAAAAAGAATTGATGTTTGCTGAAAATGAAGATATGCTCTTATTCCATTCTCAACTTTGGCCTCCAGAGAACTAATTTGCCAAGACATACTTCTTCTTGTATTTAAGACTACTGGAGCACACACTTTACATTAGAAATCCCGATCTGTGTTAATGATGGCTCTGGTAAAATTTTCATATGTGAATGCATTTTTCCTAGTGATCGGATTTTCTGCTCAGATTGTATTAACATACTTAATGTGAATAATAGTGGATTCCTGTTTGTTTCAAGCTCTGGAGAAGTGGACTTGTTTTTTCTCTGTGTTATGGTTATAACTTTTCTCCAACTTATAACTTTTTCTCTAAGTTATGGTGTCCCTGCCCATGGCAGGCGGTTGAAACAAGAGGAGCTTCAAGGTCCCTTCCAAACCAAGCCATGCTATGTGTCTATGAGTCTATGATTATCTCCAGGAGTAAGAGCTACTGGCTGTGGTACGTCCTAAGCACAGGCACAAGTGATTGCTCTAACATAGTGCTGTATTTTAGTCTTCTAACTGAAAGGTTAATTGTCTTTAAAATTGTTTGCACATGGGCAGAGCTGCAAGTCCACATGCTTATTTTACTTCCCTTTCAAGCTGAAGTGTGTGGAGAATCAAAACGTCCAAATTGTTTATTTCAGGTTCGAGGCTGTAAATGGCTTGTTACTACTACCAGTAGTCTTTCTAAAGGAAGTAGTCTGAGAGCAGCTTTAATTTACACCACAATGAGTGAAATAATAGCAAGATTAGTGGCTAATTTGATTCCAGCAATGCATAACCATTTAGAACTCTTGAAATGCTGTTTTAAAAGACAACAATAGAATAATCTTGCTTTTTCCCTAAGTGTGGGATTCCCATGGGCAGCAGCCCCAGGACATCTGGGCATGAGTCTGCACCCATCGTTAACCTCTATAAAACCCCATAGAAAGGTCCTAGTTAGACACAGACTTAGAAAAGTTTGAGAGCTTGGATGTAAAATGGTTGAGTGGTTTAGGTCTGGAAAAAGAAATTATATTATTTGTTGTAGGAATAAGTAAATTCTATAAGTTCCTGGAATTTTGCTTCATTATAATGGAGGAAATACTACAGTAATCTTGAACTTGCTTTGTGAAGTACTAAAACTGGAAAAATTACTGGAATGCTTGGTTAATGACTAGTTAAAAGCTGTGTCAAGAATCACAGAATCCTGGAATGGTTTGGATTGGAAGGAACTTAAAAGCTTACCCTGTTCCAACTCCTGCCATGGGCAGGGACACCTTCCACTAGAGCAGGTTGCTCCAAGCCCCTGTGTCCAACCTGGCCTTGAACACTGCCAGGGATGGGGCAGCCACAGCTTCTCTGGGCACCCTGTGCCAGCGCCTCAGCACCCTCACAGGGAAGAACTTCTTCCTTATATCTAATCTGAGCTTTCCCTGTTTAAGTTTGAAAATCTCCAGCCACTGAATTCAGCGTTCCCAGTGATGCTTCAGCAGGGTCATGGGTAGGGCTGATTTAGGAACTGATGCTGTCTTGTGCTGAGCACTCCTGCATGTTCCTGAACATGCTTTCCTCTGTTCTCTTTCATGTGTTGGGTACCTCCTTGGGTCAGACACCACGTGGCTCATCCGTACTCGGTCTGTTTTGGAATTGAATCATGACCCTGCAAATATTAAATCACCATGTTCTGTAAGAACGATGTGAAATGCTGGACCTTGTCTCCATCCTGATTGTTTGCAGATGTGGGGTTGTCCTGAAGAAACAGCCAGTGTCTTGACTCATCCTAAAAAATGTTCAACATCTGTGCAAGCACTTTAAAATGTGATCTATGTCAGGTAATTAGCACCACATGCCTCCCCCCTCCCATTCATATTAATCAGTTTCTTTGTTTTCATTTGCTAAAATAGCATAAGAATTAAGCTATTTATTATTACGTACCTGATTTCAGTTTTTCATCCTTTATAACACATTCTTACTTCTGCCAGTTGTGACACTTCCCTGTTTACCAGTGTGTTGTTTCACCTTTTGTTCCCAGCAGTTGTTCCACAACCCACAAAATAGCTCCATTATCCATGCATTTGCCTGTTTGCTGTAATGAAGACAACTGGATTCGTAATAGTCTATTAAATGGTCTATTAAATAACATAGTTGCTGGAGGGACACTTGTATTACTGTACGGAGTGGCAGGGTAATAATTCTGCAGTTCAGATGTTGTGTGGATTTCCTTTCTATTACAGCTCTGTGAAATGTTTTCTTGAGTTTTCATAAATCTTTCTACTTCCTAGCTGGCCTGGAGCCAGGATGGACCCACTTGTTTCACTAGAACCTGAGACGCTCAGCAGATGGGGCAAGTTCTTAACTGTTGGAACTGTTAGTCCATCGTTGGTTTTAATGACTACTGCCTTCCAAGATAGAGAGAACATGCTGGCTGGACTGGCCATCTGGCAGACAGGGATATAAATCTGGATTAACTTTAGTGGAAAAAGGTGTGTATTTACTTTTGTGGATGTGATATCAGAACTGGTCCAATGGTCTATTGATCCTGATCTGTGAATATCTATGGGCAGCTATTGTGTGTATTGTAGTTTCAACCAAAATTGGATCTCCGTATGCCATATCTCAGTGCTTCCACGGTTTTATCTTCAAACACAGAAGTGATGCAATGTTTTATAAGGTTTTAATTGATGCACAGACTTGCTCATGTTAAAGCAGAGCATGAAAAGTGTGTTTATTGACTCATACTCCAATACTTCCAGATCAAGACTTAATTTCCCTTTAAGAACTTGATCCCAAAGGCGTGTGAATGGTCCTGCTGAGATTATGGTTTATTGATTTTTATGAATCAAAGATTAATTCAGTACCTTGCTGTGGCTAGATGTGGTTCTGGGCAACCTGATCTAGTAGAGGATGTCGCTGTTCATTGCAGGGGTTTGGACTAGATGACTTTTGAAGGTCCCTTCCAACCTAAACCATTCTATGATTCTCTGATTCGCAGTGATGCTAGTTGTCAGACATTACTGCACTCACATGGTTCAACATGTGTACTCTACCAAAACTGTCGTAGTTTTTCTTTTTTCCTCCACAAAGAGAGCAGTTTTACTTTTTCCTCTCTTCTTCGGTTTTTCTTCTCCACCTCTGAAACATGGTATTTACATTCCGATTTATGCATTATAACTCCAAAATTTCACTGTGATATAGCACCATAGGAAGTCTGTGCAATGAAAAGGCAAGTGCTCATTCTTCATAAGAATGATGGACTTTCACTCAGACATGATCGAAAGTGAACAGTGTTATACCCCAAGACCCCGGCTCTTTCCTCTTCCACTGAAGTCCAAGTAATCAGCGTGCATTAAAAACACTTCAGATGAAATGGCAGCAGCCATAAAGGCAACTTTGTATAAACTGTTTCTGCTGACGCATTTTTACTGATGTGACTGTGGTTTATATCACTAACACTTGGCCAATTATTTTGTTCTCTGCCCTTTGAACCGACCAGGAGAGAGCATTTCTGCTTTGGTCATGGTTTGATTCATTCAAAGCTCGACTGGATGCTGTCTTTCTGCTGTACGGTCTTGCTGGACTCAGAGCTGCGCAGAAACCCACCTCACTCTCAGGGTAAGAACTTGTTTCCATCCCAATTTTGGCTTGCTGTGAGTGACACTATCCTCTTGTTGCATGAGGAAGAAGAATGACGGGGTGTTTGCATTATGCCTTTACCATGGTTGGATGGTTTGATACCATTGTTCCCTTTTGCCATCAGGTTTTAATCTGTACTCATATTCAAGCGATAAGTTGATTCCAGGAAAGACATTTCTTTTCTAGATGAACCTCATGTCAATGTTCATACTCACAGGTCTTGTTCTATAGTATTCCTTAGCCAGGAACTCTGGTGTGTTGGGCTACTGGAAGATCTGAGACCCTGTGGTTGACCAGCTTCTACCTTCTGCAGTTTTTATAGCCCTGATTTCTTCCTTCGTCATAATTTTGCTTGTTATCTGAAAATCTCTTTACTTTTGAAAGTATGTTGCTTTCTGCCCCTTTCACTTCCCTAAGAAATTATTGGCTATTTCTCTTGAGAGCTCTCTACCTTAAGTTTTTGGATTTGTTTATGCTTTGTAATGCTGTTTCAACCCTTATTTTCCTTTAGTATTTTTGCAGTGGCACTTCAGTAAATTCCATTTATCCTGCAGGATCCATTTTTTTAATACATTTAAAACATCCTGGTCAACTTCAATTTCAAACTGCTGCTGACCCCGGGGATCAGAGACCTTCAAAAGCATTGCAGTTGTGTCCTGGGGGTGCATTAAATTGCTAATGGAGATGTATCTTGAGAGCACAGAAGCTCAAAACTGAAAATCTTGGAGTGGTGTCTTCAGAATTTGAGGTCAACTTATTTTCTTGCTAACTGCAGATCAAACCAGCACAGTCCACTCCTCTTCAGTGGTGCAGTTCTCAGTGGTGTGGTTCATACTGGGCATTGGTTTAAGTCGTGATATCATCCTTCTGACAGCAACTTTGCAATTACATGCTTTGGATATTACTTGCAAAAATCCAGTGTATTTGGGAATGTGGTCATGTGTTAGGTGCCAGGAAATGATTTTATTCTGTGGCTATTATATGGTGGGACTTAATCCTTAAAAAAACATTGGCCTTAGTTACATTGGTTACCTGCAACTTGTTTGCAGCATTGTTCCAGTTGTTATCCCTCTGTTATCAACCACCCATACTCATCATATGGATTTGAACTACAGTTGCTCTGCTTACTTCCTTATCTCACTGGATATCTGGGAATGAATTATTTGGCATGATTAGATGCAGCTGGTACAACTGTCAGAAAGGGTGGCTTTTAAGGGACTATTCAAGATGGTTTTGATAAACTCAAGGTTTGAGTTTTTATTTGCTTTCCATTAAAAAGCTATAAAGCAGAAGACTTGCTATGTTGTAGGAAGAACTTCTTTACCCTGTCGAGAGATGGCAGATGGAAAACCAGTCATTTTATGTTTCTGTGATATCCAGCATGTTGTACATGTTAATGTCCTGCTTCCCATCTTCAACAGATCTCTAAATTTAGGGATGAGACAGGGATAAGATTACAACCTGTATCACAATGTGCATTTGTTGTTGCTTTCCATTCTGTACGTGTGTGACTACATTTCCCAGACCCATCTGTGCAGTGTCTCAGTTTGGAGACAAAGGTGAAGTGTTTGACTTCCAGTTTTGTTCTTTTGTGGCACACTGTGTGTCTGGTCACTGTTAGCATTTTGAGCCAGTTGTCTGCTATTGACATCGGGGTGCTCTTATCTCCTTTGGTGTGTGGGATGTGGTGTGGGTGTTCAGAGAACGTTTCTGGTGAGCTGTCTGCTCTCTGATTGCAGTAGAAGCTGCTGTTGGTTGCTATAAGGTTCCCTCTCTGGCCTCTCTCAAGGACACAGGCAGTGGACAAGCTGAACAGATGTTCTTGTTGCTTTTGCTGACATTCAAAATCCACCTTTTCTGATGTAACAGATAATTTTTGTGTCAGCTGAAGAGATGAGAGCCTTATTTCCCTGAACATCTCAAATGGGTATGAAAGCAATATTTTGCTTTGTCTGATTTATGGGCATGTGTTGCCGTTGCCGGTAGATTATCTGGATTTTTACTTGACTTGTTACAGATGTATGTTTCTTTCTCTTGTTTTCCTCCAGAAGATTTGTACGTTCTGGCAGACACGACAAGCTTTCTTTTTGGGGTGGGAAGAGAGCAGAAAGGGTTTATGCTACCGTTTGCATGAGCCACCAGGACTGTATCAGTTTTCCTTGTTTGCTGCTTGTTTAGTATCTGCTTCTCTCCTCCAGTCCCTGGGGTGGTACTTGTATTGCCATTGCAGATCACGACACTGGATCACTTGCCAGTTTGCCTTGCTTGCACTGACAGCATTTAGGAAAGCTCTGAAAGTCTTGTCAGTTCATTTTAGGTCACATTTGGCATCAAACACTGGCTAAGACAGACCCTGTAGTTTGTTTTTATGTGTTTCTTTGTGCCAGCAGGTTTTTGGCTGCCCCATAGTGGGTGAAGGGTATTTGCCAATGGAGCAGACCGTTGTCAGGGCATGGCTCTCCCTCATCCCCAGCCCGCAATTGGGTTCCTGCACCTCCTGCCACTTCCATGGATTTCAAAAGCAGTGAAATGTGGTAGATCTACGTGCAGAGTTGCTTTTTACATAATGCTGTGTGACAGAGGTGGTGCTTCACTTTGTGTGCACACCAGCAGGATGTGACCGTTCAAGAGATCATGGTAAACCCCCATACGCAGGGTGGCCACGGGGTGCTCTATAGGGACCTGAATCCAGTCTTGTGTTAGTGGTGAAGCAGAGGGATTTGGGAGAAACCCCAGTGATCAGCTTTGCCATGTGCTTTGAGGTCTGCTCAGGCACAGCAGTACCTGGGTGCAAGGCATTGCCTCCGATTCAGCACAGATTCATACAGGACCTTGTCCTGGTGGATGCCTTGACAGCAAGATGCGACCCAGGATATTGTCATTTGAGTGGGCAAATAGATAATCATAGAATCATCTACTGATGAATTCAGACACATTTAAGTACCGATCATGCCAGAATAGTTCACTATTTCTGTTAAAAAAAAGGTGTAAGATTGATACTGAGTATGTAGGAAAGTGAAGGTTGTTGCTTTGATCATAGAAAATGCTGGCAATGGAAGCTGGAGGATGACAGGTAATTGGCAGTCATGGAATCACAGAATGATTTGGGTTGGAAAGGACCTTAAGCTCATCCAATTCCAACCCCCATGTTCAGGGACACTTCCACTAGAGTAGGTTGCTCCAAGCCCCATCCAACCTGGCCTTGAACACTGCCAGGGATGGGGAGTGAGTTGAGGAATGTCTCTGTTCTTGCTGCATGAGGAGATGTCCCCGTTGCAGGGACACAGGGGTGGTCGCAGGGCTGGTTGGGAGCTGGTGGTCCTGACCACCCTGGTTGTGCAGTGTGGTGGGAGCATGCAGCTTTCCGAGCCATCCACCCGATGGCAGCACAGCTATGGATGTCGTGCATCCCGCCGCTGCCGTGGCCTTGCCTCCCAATGCATGCTTGCCCGCAATCCCAAAGTAATTCCACATCGTTTTTCCCTGTCATTGCTCAACCCTTTTGTTTCAATCCCTTGTGAAGACATACATTTAGTAAATAATTCTCATAGTGAAAGCTTATGGAAAAATGCTGCAGCTGGCATAAAACAGACCTAAGAAATCCTCAGCATGTGGTCAAAATCTCCATTTTCGGAGTGGATGAAGCTGGGGTTTAGAGTTTATACTTGTGCCATTGCAACTAAATTAAGCCATGAAAGAGGATAATACAATGTACCATCATTTTAAAGTAATTTAATCATGAAAACTAAAAAATTTGGAAGCAAACAGATATTTTGCTTAATAGAAACCATCTGCACTGTACAGTAGGCAAATTGTATAAAAATGAATAAAACTGTCTCTGGAGGCAAATGACTCAGGCACCAGCTTATATAATGAAGATGTATATGTGCCTTTTAGCATTTGCATTGTCTATTAGACTAGGTAAATCGCAGCACTAGTGTAAGTGAAACACTTACAGATTTTATTACCATCATATGACTGATGACAAAGGCAAGAATAGAAGGAATATGCCTGTTAGAGACGGCTTGTTCCTGACCCTAAAGAGCTTCGGGCTTTGGACTAAAGCTTTATTGAAGGGCAGGAGTCAGTGGAGTGGTTTTGGGCAGGTTGCTGCTTTTCCTAGGGAAGCCTTTTTCCTCACTGGGGCTTTTCCCTGCTTGATTCCGGCCCAATGATGGGGATACTCATTTAGGATCATCCAGGGAGGATTTCCTACCGGACTTTTCTTTGGCAGAGCTGGGTGGGTGATCTTTAAACTAGCCCTTTACTCCTGCCTCCGTGCCTCAGAATGCAATTTTTTGGCACAAGAGATGATTTTCTTCCTTCTTCTCTCTTTTCCCCTGTTGTTGAAGGACAGTTTTCAGTATTTTTCCAAATATTTATTCCTTCTCATTCAACAGCTTTCCTAAATGATGGCAAATAATATGAATTATTCAATTTCGGGGCTGTAATAGCCCGCCTTCAGTCTGCTTTTAAAATGAAGTTTATAAGAGCCACTTTCAGTTGCTGAGATTTAACACTTGGAATAGATGTGCCCTGCATTAAAAGCTTTGTACTATTTCTCCCAAATCTACAACAATATCTGGTTAGAAAAGCAGGAATTTTCTGACACAACATTTTTTTTTTACAACAAAAGAAAATCCCACCTTCCCAGTGACATTTGTGCTTATACTTTCTGAGCTGGCATTTTAAAGCATGGGTGTACGAGGGAGATCTGTGTAATGCAAAAGCAGATTTAGTTTTGGTTTAGGGAGAGTGAGGAGGCAAAAAGCAGAATCCATTTCCAGTTGCATATTAAGCATATCTGGCAATGAGAACATTTCACATTAACAAATATGTAAAGTAAAAATACATCCCGAAAGAGTAAGACTTCTGTGGATTTAAAACAAATTAGATGCAATTTTCTACCCTGATATTCTCACTTTCTGGTTTGCTTCATGTTATTGCAATATACAGGTCCATGTGCCCAGCCCGCCCTGGTAATGAAGCTGAGTGGTGGGGGTCCCACCAGAATCTGGGGTAAAATCCTGCTTTTTTTTTCTGGCAATGGCTTTGGCTTTTTTTGGGAAGATTATCAACCACCCCCCATTCCCACCCCCCTCATGGCGTTTGAATTTGGAAGTTCTTTAAAAAAAAGGAAAAACTTGGAATCCAGAGGCTGCTGTTTAGCAGAGCAGAACAGTTTCAAATCAGGTAGGTCAAACCTGGGGCCTGAATCCTTTAATAATGGATATAGGGGAACATGATGTTCTCTGGCAGCTTGATGCCACCCTCGTCAAGGCAATAGGAGTCATTCCATTGACTTCAACAGACCTGCATTTCAAACTCTGTGACAAAAACCACTGGATATTTAGCCTATATTTACTGCGCTGAAAAGAAATTAGCCCATCAGGTGCAGAGAAGGATCAGTCCCATACTTTAAATAGCTTGTAAACAGTGTTTCATTATTAACATCAATTAATTTAGCAAAAAGGAAAACGTGTTTGCTTGTCGGTGACCATTCAAATCTTAAGGGGGAAAAAACCCAATCCTGACTTGTTTTTTTGGGAAAGAGCTTTAGGAAATCTCAGTTGTTTCCATTTTTACTGAAGAATATCTGGAATTTAAAACCTTACAGATATTTAATGTCAGAAATACAATCTTTTGCATATTACTAAACCACAGGCATAAATAGCAGTTTATCTTTTTAGATTCTAATGTGGCAGTTAAAATCAACTCAAACATGAAACTCTGAGACACAAATAACCCCACAGTCCAAAAGCACAAAGGAAATGGCTTCAGAATGAAGACATTTATTTTCTTCTTGCTCCCCTGTAACATGGTTTATTTAGTTTCATGTGATTTGTGCCAGGACAAAGTGTGTTCTCTAAACAAAAAAGGGAAAAGGTTAAATGTAATGAAGCGCAATGATACTAAAAAATGATGAGGATAAAAAAAATTATGGTAAAATAAAGAAGAAGGGTGAAGATTATTGCAAGTATGTGGAGTGGGTGAGGCAGTGGGACCCCAAAAGAGATTCATTAGGGAATTAAAGATAACTATGGTGAAGGAAGAAGAGGCTTCAGAAGCATTTCTGTGCTTCCCAGGCTAACGGGCTACCTTGGAAGCTGTTGGGATTTGTGCTCACAAACCACTTGGGCCTTTCTGAAGTGTTATCCCGTGTTCTGGCTGATGCTGTTCAACCCCTGGTCAGATTTTTGCCTGCTACTAAATCCCTCCTGCCCAAGATGCTCTGTGTAGGAACACTGGGAAAACTGAGGACTGGTCACCTTTGCAAGTGAAGTATCCCTGTGTTGGGGTGTCCAGGGTTTGAATCCCTCATCCTTGAGTTTTGGGGGACGATGGGTGCCAGCATCCCGGCTGGGGATGCTCTGGGGTGTCTGAAGGTCTGCAGGGGCAACCCGGACCCCACTCACCTCCCAGGCCCATGTAGTGGGGACTCGGAGTCCCTTATCCACACGATGGCACTCTTAAGCTTTCAAACAATTTCATCTCACTTGGCATTTCATGCAAACCCTATTTCTTCCCCTGCCAAAAGCAAAGGAGGAGTAGAAGCGGGGGGGGGGGGCGATGGACGCAGCACACACAACTTGGAGTCTCCCTTGAAATCCAACTGTTCCAGGTTGTCCCCAGCCCACCCCACACCATGACCTTGTGGGCTGCACCCCAAGCGCCACTACCACCACCATGAGCAGGGCACCCTGATCTTGCGGGAAGAGAGAGCGCTCAGTCCTTTGAGTGGCTGAAGGGCATTGAGGAGCAGCTGGAAATACTATTTTAGATGCACCAAAAACCTGATAAGAAAAGCCCTCTTGCAAAAAGCAGGCTGCAAACACCACAGCCCAAGAACAAGCTCATGTTTGGACATTTGTTGGGGGAAAAAGGTCATATATTTTGTTTTGTAGCTTATTCTGCGCAGCCGAAGCTGTACAAAAGTCGGGAGCATGGGCTGTTTTCTTGAGCAGTTTTAGTGTGTTTTAACTATTAAGTGTGTTTTAGAAGCAAAAACTCTTTGCTGTCAACCTGGCAACTTCTATAAGCTCTGAATTTACTCCATATTAAAGCACGTGTTGGAGGGGAAGAAGGTGGGGAGGGCAGACCCTGCCCCTCTCAGTGCAGTTATCCTGATGGCTGTATCGCCCTGTCTGGGAGGTATGTGTGTGCCTGTCGGGAAAGTCAGCAAATCACTGCACACCAGCACAGCCGTGGAAGCAATTTCTGCTCCTTTCTCCCTGCCTGCCAGGTTTGGGTATTGTGGTCAGGGGTCTGGAAGGATTTTCCAGGTCTGCAGCCTCATGGTACATGGTGGTTGCACAGGGTGAAACTTGCCCTGGATTTGTATGCAGGTTGCTGACCTGATGTGTTTTCCTGGCAGGGGAAAAAACAAGACCTTGCTCCTTTGTTCCCACCTTCACCTGAAGGTATTACCTACCTATTGTATACAGAGCGTTGAACATCTCCATCAGGTCTTGACCACCAGCACCTAATGCCACCGCTCCTGCTAGGGCAGCATCTGCCAACCCGTTTTTCAAGGGAAGAGAGCTTCACATCACCATTTTACTCATGCAAAAAAAGGGATGTATCATCACCAGGCAGGGCAGCAGCTGAACCAGGAGTGAAGCTCAGAGGGCATCCAGCACAGCCCTGTGTCAGCCATCCTCACATCCATTAGCTGGAGCTGCCAGAGTCAGATTTAATCTTGCAAAACCAAGCACAACCCTGTATTAAAAACTTCAGTAGCAAAGGGTCATTGCACCGCAAAATCAAGGCCAGCCAAAAAAGCACATGTTCTAAAAAAGAGAGATTTCTGACCCCTTGCACACCAAATGAGCCCTTGGGGGGGATGCTTCCCACTGTTACACTTCGTTTAGCAGTGTAACGCACACCCTAAAGGTACCAGCTTAATGCACATCCTAAAGGTATCAGTGTAAAGTACATCCTAAAGGTACTGGTGTAACACACATCCTAAAGATACTAGTGTAAAGCACATCCTAAAGATACTAGTGTAAAGCACATCCTAAAGGTGCCAGCACATTAGGAGAGGGGCTGGTACCAGGTTGGGATCTTGGTAGGCAGAAGAACTCCCCTGTTGCTGCGGTGTCTGGTATATTGGTGAATATTGGGGTAGCAGGTAGAGCCAGGCTGGGGATGGGAAGAAAGGCGGTTTGGGGCCGGAGCAATGAGGAATGGTTCCCAGCCCCAACCTGCTCTTGGATTTCCATTGACTATTTCTGCTGTTCTCTGCGTGTTTTTTGGGCTGTGGGGTCCTGTTTTTACTGTCACCCAGCACCCATGGGGCCACTTTTGAGAGTGGTTGGAAAGAGAGAGGTTTCAGAGCTGTGCTAGATTACATCTTTCAGAGAGTGCCAAGCTGAGGTTAGAGGCCATTCCTGAGGGAGTGTCCAAAATCAACACGATTATCTTGATTATTAATATTTGCATTGGCAGAACTACTGTAGGTTTGTGTGGAGAAACACAGTCCCTCCAGTGCTCACTGCCGCACGTCTGCAGCGCCCGTTGGGCAGCAGCTGATCCATCTACATGGTGGACAAGCCTATTTCACTGCTTTGTCATGAATGCCAGGATAGTTTAACATTCCATCTGTATTAGCAGCTGGCTGATAGCACCTCTTTTGGGTCAAATCCTGCCATTCACCCCAGAATGATATTAGGACGAGCCCTGCATAGGTAGCCTGCAAAAACTGGATCTTCAAAGGAAAAGGACCTCTATTTCACATGGGTGTGGGAAATCGGTGCATATTTGGCTTTCTAGGTATCATAGGCAGCTTAATTCTTTACTACCTAAACCCAGTCAATTTTTGCTGAAACTTAGTCCTGGGTCATTCTCAACCTTTACAAATCACTCCCTGGCACGCCAGTGGTTAAAGATAATTCACTCATTGAATTCTTCAGCACTTAATAAGACAAGAGATTGTTTGTACAAAGCAGGAAACAATCATCTGGGTAGAGTTCCCTCCCTCTCAGTTTATGTTCTGCCTCATTTTTCGGAAAGAAATCCTTTTGTTAGGATTTTGGAGCATTGAGCAGGTCGTGCGTCATCTCAGACTCTTTCTTTTTCTTGAAGTGCTATAGTACTTTTAATAGGAATATGATGGAGAGACCAAAGCTGAGGTATTTATACAGATGTATTTTCCTACTGCTGTGCAAAAACTGGGTTAAGTCCATTACTCATAAAACTCCACTTTTTGTCATCGCCAAATACAACTTTACTCCATTTTCTTGTTAATTGAAGTGAGAAATCAGGCGGGTTTGTAAACATTTAGTAGATATACTCTAAGTTATTGCAAGACACAACAGATATGTGCAGAAGAAGTTAGTCTTGTATCAATACCAAGTTATTTACAGTGCTTTTCATTCCGTGTTAGCTAGAAAGAGGAATGCGGCAGGGACTCGTCACTGCAATTACAAGCTATCTCTTGAGGTCACCTGCATTTTCAGTTCCATGTATTGCAAAGGGAGCATCATTTATTCAAGTTAATTTTGGATTTGAGGAGCACAGGCTGTTCATCTGACGCATGTGAAATATTTGGTGCCTCTGTTGGTGTTTGCAGTGCTTTCATCTGCTCCGCAAGTCCCGCTTGAAGAGGGCACTTCGTCAGTTGTTTTTGAGAGGGGGCAGAACTGATCTTTCCCTTCTAAAATGCAGAATGCTCAATGAATGGCAAAAAGTGCTTTTAAAAGGGGCTCGTGGAGCACTTTGAAAATATTAATTAGTGTGTTGAAGCATTCTGCATAGCATATCATAGTAAAACTGCTCCAGGGGCTTGCTTGGAATGAATTATTAATACGAATCCCTCTCTCCCTTATGCTTCACACCCTGATTTTATGGGACTTGGAGTGGGTTGGGGTGTCTATTAGATTCACTTATTGCCTGTTTAGTGGGAGTACTTTGTAGACTGCATCAAAAGGTCACTATTTTTAATTCAGAATTCCAAATTTTAACCGGTGAAAAGACCAGGTTCCCCCAAATGTGAAAGGTGAGATAGTAAAAGAAAAGAAGCAAACTCCCCATAAAGCCATGATTATAATCGTATCATCATCATGCAGTCGAGAAGGGGAACACAGCCAGACTGCTCAGTCCCTGTGTCACCAGGACTAAGCTTTTTTAGGTGCATCACCACTGTGCTGTACTGAATGGGACGTATGGCACATCCAAACCTCACCTATGTGCTTGTCTAGATGAGCCCGAGAAGAGCATCTCCATTACAACAGTGTTGTAACATGTTCATGATCCTTTAACGTGCATTTAGGTGCCTTGTACCACAGGTAGTGAATTCATTAAATTCAGAGTACTGTTCTTTCTCCCCTTTTGGCTTTACAATATCACAAAGTTGAACCTGTTAACCTAACACTGAGAGAGAAAAGCTGTGCTTAAAAAACTCCCTGTTTTTTCAGCTCTCGAGGGCTGTTTTGATGAAGTCCCTTGTGGACAAAATATAAATAAATCCATAAAGTAATTTGACTTTTAATTCATACTCGGATTATGGAAATATTTGTATTTTCTTGGCTGCTAGACTGAATTACAAAGGGTTTGAGGGTCCAGTTTTCATTCTTATAAAGAAAAGAAATAGGAAAATGATGGTTTACAAACCAGTGGCACCTATAACGCAGTGATTCTCAAAGGAGTAAGTATTGTGCCAAAACCCAGTGTGTTATCTCTAGCCCATGAAAGCAGAGGAAGACTGAACTTTGGGCTTGACTTGCTCTCATTGCACATGAGCATTCTCAGTGTCAGCAAACAAGTTGGCTGGGAGTGCTGAGAATGAAGGGAACGTAATAGCAGGCATTTTTCCCATAATATTTAAAATAAGGAAAGAAAAAAAGGCCACGAATAAGGAGTTTATTTCTGCATCTGAAAATAGATGCTTAAAAATAGATTCGTGTGTCATATTTGGAAGTCTAAGAAGACAGTGCACTGAGGCTTTCGCTGCAAGGAGCGAAAGGCAAGAAGAAAGGGAAAGCTCCTCACAACAGCATTGATGTTCTTGAAGCATAAAGGTTTTAGTTTATTTGTGGTGTTACAAACTTCAGTTAAAGTCATAATTTTAAAAGGCAAATCACAGAGTGGTAAATGCCAAGGAGATTATTAATAATAGCTGCTTTTGTTTTCTTTTTAATTAAAAAATAAGGTGAAAGACAGCATGTTATATTGGAGTCTAATAGAGAGCATAAATCTGCACCATCTGCACAAGTTTGACGTGGAAGGTTTGACTCTTTTGCTCCACTTCCCAAGAGTTCTGCCAAGGCGGGGGCTTAGCTGCAGTTTCTTGTTGATGACAGAAACTAATCGTTAGCATGGGCCTTTCCTTACTCCTAAGAAAACCAACAGCTATTCCATGTGCTTAAAGAAAAGCAATCCTGAGAACTAACTGTTGTAGGAGTTAAGCTGCTGATGGATTTTGCTGAGGAAAGGATCATCTTACGCTTTCTCAAGTTGTGTTATTGGCTCTATGCAACATGTCTTTTTTTCCTTCATTTTTTTGTTCCAGAAGAGAAAGGTTGCCAACTGATTAATATTTGAAGCATGTAGACAACCTGCAGACCTTGCTCTCAGCCTCAGATTTCTCCCTCACCCCCCCCCCCAAAAATGGTTTCATTGCTAAAAACTCATTGTTAGAATTTCATACTCCTGGGTGAAAGATGATCATTTATTCACTTTATTTCACTCAAATTAAGGACAAATAATAGCAGAAAGAGTTCAGCAAACAGTTAGAACAATATCACATGTAATCTCCGCGGAGCTGGGTTAAGATTTCAGCTTCTTGCTTAAAATTATGTGGGTCAACCTTATGATGTGGGCAATGAATAAGAAAATATGCTGCATTTCAGGAACTGAATTTTATATGTCTTTAAAGAAAATGCTGGTAACGCTTAGTGAAACAAAGTGTGACGTGCCAATTGAAGTGTTTGGATGTGCACAGGGTACTGCAAAGCGAGTGGCAGTGTGCCTTTGTAGGATAATTTATGGGGATTTGTTGTTATTTATTATTCAGATGAGGATTTTACTGTTCCGCATTCTCATTTGGAAGTGTAAGCTGAGAAACTGGAAGTTTCTGTGAGATAAGAGCGATAAAGGAGCTGAGAAGGGAACTCTGAGGGCCCCTTCGCCCTGGCCGAGCCCCAAATCCGCAATGGCTTTTTGCCGACCTCAGACCTAGGTGTGATTTGGACTGTGCGAGGGGCTCCTCACGGCCACTCTGAGGGCTGCTGCCATGGTGTGGGCTCACATTACATCCCAGTGCTGCCTCGCTGGATGTCAGGATCCAGATTTAGCACTTGCTCATGTCAGTGCAAATCCAGAGTGCTCCATCAACACCCGAGGAGCCCCAGAATTGCATCGGCAAAACAGGGAACGCCGATGTTTAAGCTGAAAAAACCCATCTTGATACAGTTTTGCTCTGATAAATTCTGCATTATTATTCTCCATAGGGCCCACTTCTCCTCCCATCACATTTATTTATTCACTGGGGCTACTTTTGATTTATAGCTATGTGACTATTGCCCAAACTTTGGACTAGTTTAAACAAGCACTGAAACCAGCCTTTAATTTTGATGGTTCATTCCTATTTTCATTCCCTCCCTCTATCCCAGGTTTCTTCTGAATTGCGTGTTAGGCTCTGCTCTTGCATCTGTAAAATGCTTATGGGAAATAGCATATAGAGTACAACAGACATGGCATCCCATTCATGTCAATGGCAGCAGAGTAAATTCTGGTTTATAAATCAAAAGGATCCACTTGCACAAAATCTGCTGTGCACGCTTTACATGAGACACCTACAGAAAATCTTTCCTTTGCCAACGAACACCAACTGGACCTATGGTCCAGAAAAGGCAGGATGAAAGGTGTTTTTAGCAATGAAGAGCAACACCCATACAAATTAGGAAGTATGGAGACCTATAAAAACACATTTGCAGAAAAACTGGTTCAGCGTGTTAGATATTCACCATCTCTTTTGGCTTCTTGAGGCTCTAATTCTGCCTTTTCCTCCTGGCTCCTGCTGATGTTCAGTATCTTGTTATCAACTTTCTGCTTCCACTGAGATCAGGGACCCACTTAGATGCCTTCAACCTGGGCCTACCTGAAAGTTTTATGTGTGAGCAAGCTGGATGTGGGTTCATTTTAGTGGTAAAATCTGCATCTTAGATAGTTGCAGAGAAACACGCATCTGTTGTAAAACCACAGATGTGTGTCTCTGCAGATATATATACTTCAGTGTGATATATTATGTTTTATAATTAAAATTTTATTGAATTTTAATATAAAAACAAATTCATACATTAAAAATTAAGTAGAGAACAAACATGTGTGGTATCAGGAGGATACAAGCTCTGGTACTGTAGGACAGCAACATCTGACCCATAAAAAACACCCTGCTTTAGTTATAAAATACCTTTGTGGCTGGGAGATTAGTGTGATATATTATTGAGGTTCCAATATTTGGAAAAATAATACTGTTTTGTCACTTCCATTCAAGAGTAAAGAAACAGCTTTTGAAGTCCCTTTATTAAGCATTTGAAAGCAAATGGATTTAGACAGAGCAAGCATGGTCTCCCAACAAGCAGAGTAAGTATTATTTATGCTATGTAGTTAACATTTTTGAGCAGACTAAGTGGTTTCTCATAGTGCCCAATACAGCACATCAATTCAGATACTGGAGTGGCTTGAGCTTGAATTGAGAAATAACACAGCCTTTGCTTGCAATCCTTACCTGGTTGAATGCCTTAAGGACATCAAGGTAAGCACTGACTGTCCATAGAGTAACTTACTCCTCTTAGGATGTATGCTAGGTGTATTCTATGGTGCCCAACATGAGGGGAGTCCAGAGTACTTTAACAACAAGATTTAATCTTTGTACTGACATGGTCTAGTGTGAGGCATCCCTGCCCATGGCAAGGGGTTGGAACTAGGTGATCTTAAGGTCCTTTCCAACCCGAAATATTCTATAATGCTATGATTCTATCGCTATCAATTTTGGGGGCAAAATTGCATTATGGAGAATATGGATGACCCACCCTTGGTCAACAACAGTGATAACTGGATGACTTCTCCCTGTCAAGCCCAACTCATGGCATTATGTTGCTCGTCCTTCTTTAGAACCATTTTCCCCATGCAGCACCACTGATAAAAAGCAAACCACAGCATAGAATGTATGCAAATACAGTAGGGAAAATTGTACTGAACTGTTTGAATGCTGTTATGTTCAGAGGTGATGTGCCTTTGTCTTGAACACTGTATTCATTTCCATTTCAAAAAAGGTACAGCTGAAGTATGGAAAGTTCATAGATGGTTGATGGAAATGACTAGACAGAGGGCTGGATTTGTGCATGATGAGAACCTGTCAAGATTGTAAGATGAATTTTGTGGCTAACAAGAATGCAAATGGTAAAGAGGTATCAAATAACTAATAGAGCTCAGGAAATTGTTGAGGATACCTTTTTCCCCCCTTTCTGCTGATACAAGAATACAGGAATGGCCAAAGAACGGGACAGGGACCACATCTCAGGCTGATGACAGGAGACAGATGTTTTGCAGGTGGGACATAGGATTCATTGCCACAAGAATAATAGAATCCCAGACTGGTTTGGGTTGGGAGGGACCTTTAAGCTCATCCAGTTCCAACCCCCTGCCATGGGCAGGGACACCTTCCACTTGAGCAGGTTGCTCCAAGCCCCTGTGTCCAACCTGGCCTTGAACACTGCCAGGGATGGGGCAGCCACAGCTTCTCTGGGCACCCTGTGCCAGCGCCTCAGCACCCTCACAGGGAAGAGCAGCTTCCTGATATCTAATCTAAATCTCTGTCAGTTTAAAGCCATTCCCCTTTGTTCTATCATGACATGTCCTTGTAAACAGTCCATCTCCAGATTTCTCGTAGGTCCCTGAAGGTATTGGAAGCTGCTCTAAGGTCTCCCGAGAGAGTTCAAGAAGTTTGGAGGCTGGGTTGAAAGACTGAGCAACTAGAGATTTGGATTGCAATATTTGCATTAGATGAGGTAAAGCTAAGGGACGTGTAATCCCATTCTCCGTGAGATGCTGGGCCTGAGGAAGGTGCTTCCCAGGGTTGCATCGTCCCTTTGAGGCATCTCTTGAATCTTTTCTAAGGCTTTTGGAAGTTGTTGCCAGAGCTGGATGTGCCTCTACTCCCAGCCCTCTAGTCTCCAGCATCACTATCCTCAAAGGAGAAAACAGGCCCAGCTCTTTTAAAACTTACAATTTAACTTTTAAATCAGGTCTATAACCCCCCTGCATCAGCTTTTTTATCCCCTTTTGTTTGAGAAAGTTCTGCAAATCAGGTAAGAGCAATGTTTGGAGCTTCATTGATCATCAAGGCCAGGTTGGACGGTCTTGGGCGACATGGTCTAGTGTGAGGCTTCCCTGCCCATGGCAGGGGGTTGGAACTGGATGATCTTAAGGTCCTTTCCAACCCAAACCATTCTACGATTCTATGATTGATGACCAGAGATAAGTGTCTTGTGTCTGCAGATCTCAGTAATTCAGTGCAAGAGGCTTTCTTACAGACCACGTAGAAGTGCAGACTCATGCACAAGCATGCACACAATGCCTGCACGTGTACCCTGAACTTGGTGTGACTCTGTGCCTTCAACTTTTAACACACTTCCCCAATTAAGCTGTTCAGGGCTCACACTTAAATAGCTGTCCACAGCTGCTGCAAATTGATTTATCCCCTGATGACAGTCAGAGCTGCTGCAGAGAAAGAGTTCTTTAATTTAGGTGTTTTCTTTCTTACTTCTTCCTTTTCACACAGGCTTTAACTTGCTTTTGCTTTACCATTAATTCAGGATTGCCAGGTTACTGTGTATCGTGGTGTATATCCCAGCTCCGTTTGGCATAAGTAATATTTGTTTTCCTGTTTCTTAAATGAATGAATGAATGAAAATGGGATTTTTAACGAAGTAGATGAAACTTTTTTGCATTAAAAAAAGAAGATTTTTAAAGAGGGCTGCTAAAACATCCCAATATTACAGAGATTTTTTCAAAAGCATCGTATTTGTGCTCTGAGAATTTAGTGAAATGGTGGTTTTCAGATTGGAAATGGCACATTTATTCAGTCTCTGAGAAGATGATGGCTTCTATCTGGTGAAGAAAGGGGCATTTTCCTCTACTCCTACATTTACTTTGTTAATCTGCAAACTCAACAACACATCTCAGCATGCAGCTGAGTTATAAACCATTTACAGTTTATAGAAAGCGTTGCAGCCCATCCAACACAAACCTGTGATGAAAGCTTGTGTTATACACAGATAATCTATAGCTCTCTCAAATGATCGCTTTATGCATACAAAGAACATACTCCTTGCTTATTTTTGGTTTGGAATAAAGGAAAAACAAACTTCAGAAATGATTAATAGTAAGTGTCAGTAATTTGTTTTGGAGAGGGACTGTCTTTATGTTATCACATGTCCCATTACCACTGGCAGGAGGATATTGATTATACACAAACGAACTAGACTCGCAATTATTTCACTGGGAAGGATCAACAAAAAGAAAGTGAAACCCCAAGTTTGAAATATAGAAATTTATAAGGATCTTTCTTGTAAGTCTACAGCAAAATAATACATATAAAACAGAGAAAAAATACGATTTCTGTGCTAATTTTATTAGATATTGTTTTGGTACAACACATTTAATATTTTCTCACTATCAAACAGTGCAAAGAAAGAGTTCTGTGAACTCAGAGCAATCCCCAAAATCTTCATAGTTGGGGGCCAGTATTTGTAGAAGATACTAAAAGTATTTTATTATACTTTTCCAAGTTGCTCAGTGCTGAAATCAGGATGCTTTCATGTTGGATGTGCAGCTTCTTCCTTCAGCATCTCCTGTCCAGCTTTCCCATGTCCATGTGCTGCATGTCTTGGAATAGGGAAAGGGAATATTATCCCCCTTGCTATGCCAATACTCTTCTGAGCTGATATTTCACTTGAGTTTAAAGAAAATCAGCCTCTGGCTCAGTCTCAGCTCTCTCTGTCTTAAATCAGGCCTGAGAATAAGCCTGCTGAGCTGAGAGCCTTAAAGTAAACCCTTATTGTTAATAGAAAATAACAACCTTTATACAACACCTTTTATACCAGACCGTAAAATTTAATTGAGGGTTTTATCTTACTGTAGAAATTTGGTTTTTTTATAAAAATCCCAGGTAACATTATCAGTTCTGTTCAGTTCTTCTATTGAGGAGTGTCAGCAGGAGTTGACTATCTTTACCGAGGTACTTTCGGGAGCTGCACTTGTTGAATGCTACAGGACAACTCCATAGACAAATTTAGTTCCTCAAGTGGTTTGGCCAAACCATAAACCTCCGCATGATGCTGAAGACTTGTCTCTTCTTACATCTAACCTAAACAGTGTCTTAGGAAAAATGTATGTATTTTATGGGAATTTAGTGAGGAACACAGCCTCTGACACTCCCTGAGCTGAGGGTGATGGGGAACTGCACCCAAAAAGGGATTTTTTGGCAGTATGAAGCCTGTAGGGTCGAGCCATCTCCTTCAGCATCAGGCAGTGAGTACCAGGAGCCGGCTGGAATAATCCCAGGGGATGGCCTAAACGCTCGTGTGTTTTGCAACACTTTGAGGCGCTTTTTGATGCTTCTAAGAAGGAATGCAATTAGCTTTTCAGTGATAAATAAATTAAAGATAGTTGATTTTGCCTTCCACACATTTGTTTTCTTCGCTTTCATGAGGGACTGCAGCCTGCTTATGATTTTCTTAGAAGTTTGAGAGATTTGCTCTTGCTTAGTGACAAATTCTCCCCTCTAGGCAGCACAGGAAGGGAAAAAAGGAGAAAAGCAAAGATAGTGGGAACCTGAAAATGGACAGAGTGCCAGCAGAGAAGGGAAACCCCTCAAGACTCCCAAGGGTTTAGTTTGGTTTCTGGCTATTTAGTTATGAAATTAGAGCATGTAATTTCAGAACAATGCAAAAAGGAATAAAAAGCAGAGTAAGGCTCTGGAGGACCTTCTAGGCTGCAAGCTCAGGATGGCTCTGGATCAGCAGTTGGCAGTCACCTTCTGGTCTCTAGCATGGATGGGACTTGTCATGTCCTGTACAGGTACCCCACCCCTGTGCAGAGATTTCTTCCATCACCACTGTATGCTGCTGATAGAGAAGCTCCTGCCCAGTCTGAGAGACCATTGAGGACCATGCGGATCTGGACAGGAAGGATCAATAGCCCAAGGCCAGTGGTATGAGGTTCAACAAGGCCAAGTGCCAGGTCCTGCATTTGGGCCACAACAACCCCATGGAATGCGACAGGCTTGGAGAAGAGTGGCTGGAAAGCTGCTCATGGAAAAGGAGCTGGAGGTGTCATGAACATGAGCCAGCTTGTGTCCAGGCAGCCAAGAAGGGCAACAGCGTCCTGGCTTGTACCAGTACCAGTGTGGCGGCAGGACCAGTGCAGTGATTGTCCCGCTGTGCTGGGCACTGGTGAGGCTGCACCTCGAATCCTGTGTCAGCTCTGGGGCCCTCACTACAAGAGAGACATTGAGGTGCTGGAGCGGGGCCAGAGAAGGGCACCGGAGCTGGTGCAGGGCCTGGAGCACAAGTGTGATGAGGAGCGGCTGAGGGACCTGGGGGGGTTTAGTCTGGAGAAGAGAAGGCTCAGGGGGGACCTTATCGCTCTCTACAACTACCTGAAAGGAGGATGGAGAGAGGTGTGCATAAACATAAAGACAACTTCATGGTTGCCTTTATTTTGAACTTGGTAATAATTTAATATGTTACAGCTCGGTGTTGATACTCATTTAGACAAAGCCTTCCTATCATTTTCGAATTTGAAGTCATGCACGGAGGTCATCCAAAATGCCATCAGCTTGGAGCTGCTAACGGGCTGGAATTGTAGTAGTTGGAGAAAGTGGTTTTGCTTCAGGACAGAAACTACCTGAACAAAAAAATGCTTAAAGTAGCAGGAATGGGGCTTGGAGTTTGTACAAAAGAAAGAAAAAATACTTGCAAAAAGCAAAATCCAAGTAAAGAGAAAAAATATTCTGCATAGTCGCATTAAAAATGAGGTTATTAAAGCCAAGGAAAGTTTTGTTTTGAGAACTCTGCAGCTGAGGAGTGGATAAAACAATAATAAACCAATTGTGACTTTTTTCCTAACCCCTTTTGAATGCAACGCGCAGCTTCTGCAGAAGGTCAGTCATCAGGAACTGATCTGGAATGATAGAGGCAGGTCCACGACATGGCTGTACAAATAATTACAGTAACATTATATATGACCAGTGGGAATGAGGCTGTTCCAGCTCTCTGTCTCCATGTGTATTTCTATCCTGCCCATCACTGCTGTAGCTGGTGTGTGAGATCTAATCAAGTGCATTGCATTAAAGCAAGGAAATAGGGTGAGCAATAGCCCAGCCAGCTGGGCATACCCAGGCAATCAGAGCAGCTTGGCCACACTGGGCTGAGGCTTGATAAACTGCAAGAACTGGAGAAATGTCATTTTTTTCCCTTCCTAGGTAAAGCTTTTGTTCGTGTGTGGATGTGAGTCCACACAGTGTCAAGTCTATGGGGAAAGGGAGGACAGCCAGAGTTCTTCCATTCACTGGGACAGGAAGGATCTCATAGACCATCTGCTCTGAAACACCCCCATCATCTCCCAGGGGAATCTGCTGGGTCTGCAGACAGACCCATGTGGTGGAGTTGATGTCTCAACCACACTGCAGTGGCCTGGCAGCAAGGTAGGTAATGGACAAGGGGGATGACAGGAAGATGTCACTAGAAATGAGTGTTCAGTGGTGCCCAGTGACAAGATAAGGAGCAATGGCCATAAACTAAAACACAAGTTTCACCTCAACATGAGGAGGAACTTCTTTCCATTGAGGGTGGCAGAGCACTGGAACAGGCTGCCCAGGGGGGTTGTGGAGTCTCTCTCTCGAGAGACATTCCAGACCTTCCTGGACACATTCCTGTGTAACCTTCTTTAGGTGGCCCTGCTTTGGAAGTGGGTTGGACTGGATGATCTCCAGAGGTCCCTTCCAACCCCAGTGGTTCTGTGAGTCCCAAGCTGTGGTTCTCCTTCTCTGAGTGGAGTGTAGGAGTGCTGGTAGAGCTATGTTCAGTGGAAACAAATATTTCCTAGTGATGGAAGAAAGTCTTATAGGTGATGGTATGATGGTATGGAAAGTAAGCAAAGAGTAAGGTGGAAAAGAAATTAGAGTTGAATGGTCAGAAGTAGTTGGAGTACCAGAAACAAGATGACAGGCAACTGCAGAGGTTTGGACATCTGCTAATGCTGCAAACTGAGAAAAAAAAAAAAAGGATTTACAGATTTAAAGAAAGCCAAATATATGTTTCTCATTGTCAAACCAGTCCTAATGTGCCTTAACACAGGCTTCAAGTCCCCTGACCCATAGTGAGTTTGGGAGGAAGGAGCTGCCCATGTAGTTTGGGAAGAGCAGGGCCATTGGAAGTGCACAAGTATGGGACCAGCACCTGTTTGCCAGGCCTGTATGAGCCCCTTGCCTGGCATTAAGCAGAGACAGTAAGTTTGTAATGACCTAAATTAATTTAAAAAAGAGAATTAGTGATGTATATATTCAGGTCAATAGCGCTTTCCCCAGGTTTCAATAATCGGATCAATTATCTGAAGCCAATAAAATCTTATTAAAGAAATTCAGAATTATCTTTAAAATAGCTGGCCTTGTAGTCCCTGAGTAGGTTACAAAAACTGCTGTGAAGAATTACCGTGGCCTACTTTCTGGGCGGTACAGATATCATTATCATATCAGAGGTGCAGTCTGATAAGACTACATGACTTCCATCTCTTATTGAAGACAGTTTGGCATAAAACTAGCACAAAACTTGAATTAGGTCCCCAAATTATTGTTTTTTTAATAAATATCAAATTTTTTCATAAATATTAGCTGAAATTTAAAAAGTTGAAGCATTGCATGTGAAGCAGCATTTATTTAATGGATTGCACAAGTTCTTGCAATCCATTAAATAGATTTTAAGTGAACATTTTAAAGTGCATAGGATTGGCAGGAGTTATTGTTGTTGCAGGTCACAAATGCTTCTTCATCCATTGACAGTGTACAACATGGCCATGTTGACCGAGGGGCACTTTGCACTACGTTGTACAAGTGTAAACGTGTATTTGAATCACAAGGCAGAGGAGGAGCAGAACTGTCATATTACAAGAGCTAATTGAAAACCTTTCAGCCTTGTCTCTGCCAGGTGAGATATTTGGTGATTGTATTGCTTCTGAGAAAATAGCTTTGCTAAAGTTTGGCTGGGCACTCCTCCTTGTATTTGTAAGCTGCTCTCTGACACGGCAGTGCGGATTTAGGCTGGGAAAGGAGGCTATGCTGGGCAGGGCTGTCCCAAAGGAAAAGTTTCTTCCCCAAAGGGTGCTCAGGCATTGGAACAGGCTGCCCAGGGAAAGTATCCTCCTTTCCCCCAAACCTACCTTCTAAATAGTGCCACTTTCCCAAACCTTTCTCTGTAGAAGATAAAAGTACTCAAAACTCACCTTGGATCCCTGGCTCTGCTTAATGGGTGCACAGCAGGTAACACTTGCCTGCCCTGCAGCTCCAAGGAGGCGGTTCCTGCAAGGGCTCTGTGTGGCCAGGACCCCAGCACTGTGTTGTCTTCCTCAGATTGCAGGGGAGGTTTAGACCAGAAATTAGGAACAATTTCTTCCCCAAAGGGTGCTCAGGCATTGGAACAGGCTGCCCAGGGCAGTGGTGGAGTCACCATCCCTGGAAGTGTTCTAAAACCATGTAGACAAGGCCCTCAGTGCCATGGGTTAGTGGTCGCATTGGCAGTGCTGGGGAACAGTAGGACTTGATAATCTTAAAGGTCTTCCTTTTCCAGCCTGGTTGGTTCTATGATTCTATGAAAGGCATTCAGTGGCTCTGCAAGAGCAGCTCTTCTGGTGCCTTCGATACCTCTGAAGTAAACCTGGCCTCCACACTGGGTTCACTTAAAGCAGCGTTTGCTTATGGAATACCCTTAGCTGCACCAAGGCTAAAGTTTGGAGCTGTGAAACACAGTGGGTGTTTGACTGTGGTTGCAGTGGAGTCAGGATGATCTCTGTACCCGTGTGCTGCTAACAGGAGCCCTCTCTCAGGCAGAAGGACTTCTGAAAAGGTGGTAGCAGGTACCTGGATGGCTGGTTTTATCTCCTTTCTGCCTCGTGTTATGGCCATTACCACCGGTCCTGCTGTAGCTTGTTCTCAAAGATGCTATGCTCCTCTGGAAAGCATCACCGTTCCCATCACAGATGTTAAGGAGCTCCACGAGCCACACAGACACAGAATCCCCCTTTTCCAAGAGGAAAAACGTGAGGTTATGACAAAAAAGGCAATACCAGTTGTATGATGCTGGTCCTGCCTCGTGCCATGGGGGAACCGGTGGAGGTGGCATTGGCAGCATGGTGGAATGTGTTTGCATCCCCTCCTGCTCTACTCACTCCACTCTCACCCTCCTCCATGCAAGGCTTCCTTTATCCCTCTTGGCAAACCCTCCTGGAGCCGCTGGAGCAGCGAGGGGGGACAGAGCATGTTTATCAGTTAATTAGGAAGCCGAGCCTGTAGGAGCCCGTGCTGTCGGGATGCTTTTCCAGCTTTGGGAATGTGCAGCAATCGCGGTCCCAGCTGCCATACGCCGGCCCCACTCGCCCAGACCAGCCAGCAGAGCCAGGCCCTCCTCCCTTCAAACCCTCTGGCTTTGATCTCCCCTGTATCAAACCCGTTACAGCCTCCGTGGGGTGGTGGGAGGCAGCGGGCGCTGCGGTAGTTAGTGGTGGCGTGTGGCTCAGGGCAGGCACCTTATCTCCATGTAGTGCAGTCAGGCTCCGATCTGCGGCGGGACATCAAGGCAGGTCCGACCGACTGGAGCTTTAATTAGGAGGCTGAAATTATAATATTATGTTAAAGAACAAAGAGCCTCCAAAGGAAAGGGGGGGGGGGGGGGGGAAATATGTGGCGCATATCTGACAAAGATAAATTGGATTATTCAAAATATTCCTGATGAAATGTTACATTTTGCCACTAATTATCAATCTGTTTTATCTCTGCACCAGCTGGGCATTTTTGTGCATGCAAGACCTGCCTTACCAATGATCTTAAGATGTCACTGTAGCGTTTACATCTTTTATTTCAAGATTTAAATAACTAGGAAGTAGCTAATGTAATTCACTGCTGAGAAGAAAGGCCAGCTAGTTGAATGCTTTCCAAAGTGGTCTTCTCCTAATGAACTTCTTTGGACCGTGAATAATGAAGGCTTTATTCAAATCATGTTTAAGAAAGATTTTGATAATGTAATTCTTAAAGGAAGAGCAACATTTCATACATTTAAAATATCTTTATTAATCCTATACTGCCTCATGTAGCATTAAAGCATTGTGAAGATTTGGTATTGTTCTTTCTGAATGCGACTTCCGAGATTAACAGGTTCTAGTTGCAGTGGAGCTATAGAAATCAGGCAATTATCTCGTAAATGTTCAGTGATATCTTACAAATTACAGTCTGACATGATTACAGTGCCATTTTGCTGTAAAAGCATGTATTGTTTGAGTATATTTATATATCACAGTAAGTACATAACTCCCCTGATCACTAGTATACCTACCTGCAAGCAGTGTGCTTTGCTACCTCGGTTATAGCTTGCCATTTGGGACAACTATGCCTAGATTAATCTACTGGAGGTGTCATTAAACTTTCCTTTTGTGTATGATTTTTGTGGTAGTTTTCAACTGGAATAAGAGAAAACACCTAATAGCTTCCCTTCAATATCAGCTTTCTGCAATATTTTGCGTTCTTGGTGACGTTATGAAGTTCTGCTGGAAGTGTTCTGGCAAATATTGCTTTTATGGGACTGTGCTGACAGGGTGGCCAAGAAGAAAGAAAATGAAACAAAATACAATTTCTGACATGAGGTTTGCTTGGCCAGTTTCTAGGAAGGGACGACAATAAGTGTATTTGAGCAACCCTCCACAACTGTATTAACTAATGAAGTGTAATCACTGGGCATGGGCTGATCTCATCCTTCACTAAAGGTTGACTCCCACTGAGCATGAGAACCTGACTGATACACTGTGTAATTATAGATTCCTGAAGCTGGCTTTATTTACAGCAGAGGCTCAGCTCAAAAATGACTGTTAATTCTAGAACTTTACTTTTTTTTTGCTTTTATTTCCCAGTAGTGAAATTGTGAACTCTAAATTCAGCTTGCCAGTTTTCCCAAAGTAGGAACTGAATAAGAAAGCAGGATTTGATCTCTTGGGGCGACTTTTTTTTTTCCTCCAGATAATTCTTTCTGGTTATTGATGCAGGGGAAAATCCTGGTGGTTTTACTTGTGTAAATAGTCTCTGCCCACGTGGCGTAGTGAGTGGGGAGCAGATCTCTACCCATGTAAGAAAGCCCAGCAAGAAATGTTTTACAATGAAGGTGGTAAAACACTGGCACAGGTTGCCCAGACAGGTGTTGGATGTGCCATCCCTGGAGACATTCAAGGCCAGGGTGGATGTGGATCTGGGCAACCTGATCTAGCTGAAGATGTCCCTGCTTATTGCAGGGCGTTGGACTAGATGATCTTTGAAGGTTCCTTCCAACACAAACGATTCCACAATTCTATGATTCTTTATCTGTTCATATGAGTTGCTTGGCTACAAAGTAGGCTAGTGGCATCAGAGGACACGAGCTTCTGCTTCCAGTTGACTTAGGCTGGAATACAACTTGTTTCCTGGAGTGAGGTCAAAAAATGTGGAGGCACATGGAATTAACCCAAATCAATTTGCTCAGCTCATCATTTTTCTTCCCTTTTCTACAGAGTAAACTTTGTCCCAACTAGTAATCACATTAACTGCTCATAACAGCTTCCACTCCATTATATAAACAAATGCTTCCTGCCTTTTTAATCAGGGTCTTCCTGAAGCTCGTCACTACATTCACTACCTTTCCATGTACCTGGTCCTGCAAAGAGCCATGCATCTCCTTGACAGTGCTCAGCACACTTGCTTTCTCCCCAAAATTCCTACATGGAGTGGTCAGCATCTGGCAGGATTTGGCCCTTGCTTTGCACAGAAAAATCTCGTTCAGTTTGAATGTTTCATAATGTATGTTTAAATAGTCACAGCTAGCGAAGAACTTTGATGAGGCAAAGGGGTAATTGGATTTTCTTGTTCTATAATTAAAAAGGTATATATTACATCCACAGTAATACCAGAAGAGTTCATCATGATCAATGTTATTACAATGAATACCAAAGGATTTAACAGTGATTGGCCACTTAGTTTAAAGGGTACCTGAAATCATTAAATTGTTTGCTGGAGGGCTTATGAAGGCCTATTGGATCGCTTGCGACTAGGTTATTCTTTTTTTATTACTGGCCTGCAATGTAAGGTTTACTCTTACAAAGTAGGAGCAACAGGGTGATCATTTTCCGTTATTATTCCCTTATTGACTTCCAGTTAATTTTAATCTTTGCATTAACTGACCTCTATTAAGCATGCCATCTATCTGATTACACTGTCAAGGTTGAGACTGGAAAATGACCTATTGCACCATGTCAATTGTCCTTCACAGAAGCCCTTACTGTTAATCAAGAGAGGAAGATTAAAGGAGATTAGAACTACCAGCCTGAAGTGCGTTTTGCATTTTACTACACCTTCCTACCAGAGCTACTGGCCTAGAAAATAACAACACAAGGAAACATAAGCTGTTAGGAGCAGCTTCTGCTCAAATCCTCGCAGACAGAAGTTCTCAAGGCAAGGTTACATGTACAACCTTAGCTCTACCCTTATACATTTTAAAATGTCTGTAAAATCCTAAATCAGTTTATCTCATACTGATTTTGGACAAACACAATGAAAGTTCCTTCTGCGATATTAAAATGCTCACTTTTAATTTTACTCAGTTCTATGTAATACAACTTAGTTTACCTCTCAATGTGACTCGCTCACCTTAGGTCATTGGGTAGATTGTAGTTGACTCTTCAACAGCTCATTAACGTTTTCCTAGACTTTAAGTCAGCTACTCAGGTGGTGCTGGGCTTTAGTTTGGATATGTGGGTTTGTAGAATTCTTTGTGTTAAAGCAATGACACTAATTGTCATCAGTTTGTGCACTTAAAATGGGTTTAGCAGGCCACCTTCTACATAACTGAAACTCAGAGCATAAGAACAAATTATGCATTCAGGATGTGTGATTTTTTAAAGATGTGACCTTGTTGAAATCAAACCTAGTATTTGTCACAGTGTTCAGTAACACCTTGTTCGGCTGAATGTTATTTTTCTGCCATATTTCACCTTACTACTCCAAGCTATTGCACTACTAGAGCCATTTCAGAGGAATTTTATTTTACTGTCATGAAGAAAATCCACAGAATGAACAAATGAAAGCAATACTTCTACCTCAGTTCATTGTGGTCACGCTCACATTGATAACCATAAATGAAACTTAACACTGCTGTTTGTAAACTTTTCAGTTTTAAACCCTCTGCCTCTAAGCAGACAATTGACTTCTATTTCTTGACTTCGCAGTCAGTTCACTTCCAAAACGATGTTTGCAATGTAAAAGAAATTTATTGAAGAATTTGCAGATACAGTAAGGAAAATAGATTGAAGAAAGCATGAAAATGTATTTCTCTCAGTTCTAACATCTTCTACATGTGAATAATGATATCAAAATGTTCAGATCATGATATCAAAAGAAAGGTGATCTATTGATAATCAGAATACCTTCAGATGGTTGTGTGCTCAAGCACTGCTGCCTTCTGGAATAGAATAGCTGGCTTTGCAGGTACCTTGTCACCTAGGTTTTATTGACATAGAGTTACTGTTTTGAGGGCTTTTCAATGCAATTCTTAAGCTTATACACAAATCCATGTTTTTAGCTCTTCTGAAAGGTTTTTGCATTCACAATAATAGTGTTTCTTACTCTTCAGCTCTTTGGAATCACTTACTAGTTCACAAAACACAGGTAGCTGCTTTCATTGTCTCTGTTGCAGGTAAGTGCATGAGCATTTTCCCAGTTGGAAGTGAGAAATGTTACTGAGCATTAGAACCCAGGGGGATGATAAATAGACATGTCAGTATTTAACACTAACCAAAAGCATTTGAGAGCAGATTGAACTAATTTTACTAGTAGTTAGTGTAATTAAATGTTTTCACCAGGATGGAAAGTCATGGTTTGGTTTTGAAGTAATTTGCCTGACAAATATCAGATGTTAAAATAATTAAAGCTTAGCCATTTCTATTTAATCTCAAGTGGATCCATGAAAACAACCCTTTAAATTATATCAGATTCATATATTAATTGACCCAGGGGTTTTAAGACCAGCAGGGACCATTTTGGTCATCCAGTCTGGCCTTCTGCATAAATGGTCATGGAATTCCACCAAGTAATTCATGCTTTCAACTTCTATTTATAGAAGAAATCCATACACATTGAAAAAAGCTTACAGTGACTTCATAGCCTTAAAAAACTTTTTACATAGAAAATCTGTAGAAATACAGAAGCTCTAGGTAAGGAAGATAAGGTTTGCACAGGTACAAGCATTACGGAGTTCTTCCCCAAACTTTTGCAGTCCTGTTGAAGTGACTTTTAATATTGCTTAAAGGGAAAGCATCAAATTGTCTTTCCTGTTAGAGTCCAAATTAAAGCTCTTTGTGCAATTCTGACAAAGCTATAAAAATAAGCATGGTTTCCAGTCTGCATTCTGTTTTGCTTGTTCACTCAATGTTGTGATAGCTCTGTCGTGTTTACCCTTATGGTATTTCAACCACAGAACAACTTTGACTTGAAATTGGGGTTTGACTTTGTTCTTTCTCAGACCCCTGTGTTATAAAGTAGGGTAAACAATTTTACTGAATTACTGTTCAGTTCAAATTAGTAGTTATAAAATTTATTTTTCTGATAAAACACCCTGTTTTTCACATGGTAAATCCCAGTTACTCCAATTGGTTAAACCATACATTTCTTTGTACAGGTGCAGTTGCAATAAAAACTCAATTTTAATGTATTTGATAATATATTTTGAAACTTCACAGAAGAAAGAATCTGAAATTATTAGTGATAAAAAATCTGAAATGATTGTTGAAAGCTACATACATGTCGTGTCTAGAAAACAGATACGAGTGCGTGTAGAAAATGCACTGGTTTCTCCCTGAATATAATTATGTTATTACTCTTCATGTTACCATGGTTTAAATTTCACGTCTTCTAGCAGTCTTGAGTAAATGACTTCACCTTTGATGATCTACAGATGTAAAAAAACAGTGTTTAAGTTAAACAAGAAGATAAGTTGGTGTTAAAAGTCAGAGACTTAGTACGGTCAGCTAATCCTTAGGTCAACTACAGCAGTCTAAAACATTCTGAACTGGCTCTGAATATATCAAATTAATAAAAATATTGCTAAGACATAACAATGAAAATAAACCTCTTTCCAGCCAAGGAATCCAGCAGGTGCTTTAACAACGGAGATGACCTTTTTGGAAGACCTATTTCAAAAGCTGAAAATCCTCTCTTCCTTTTTTTTCCCAGTATCCCCAGCCTTAACAAAGCTTCACAGGCTTGGACAGTTTGTTTAGCTTTCCTAGGAGCTTGTTGAGCTTAATTTCAGTGTAGGGGATCCCAAGAGCATTTAGCTTTTATAATCAATCTACATGTACTAGCTTATTCTTAATATAAAAATGACTGGTTGACACATAATAATGTCAGTTTATTGGGATTCAGGTCAATAGTAGTACTTGTTCTCCAGATAGAAGAGTCACCTCCAAAACACTATGACATTCATTAGTTTGATCATTGCCGTTTATGCATACAGGCTTAACAAAACGGGACTAACCAACTCAGAAATGCTTCTGCTGTATGGTTAAGTCCTCTTCTGAAAAATAGTTTGATGATATAAAGGCTGCTATCTACTTGGAGCACAGCTCTTCAGATCCTTAAGGGAAATTGAGAATGATTCTAAAAAATATGTGTTTATGCATCTTTATGACTTAAATCACAGCATATGTATTTATATCTTTTAAAGCACTGAGCATCTGTTCTTCCTCTTCTAAGATGTGTAAACAAGTATGCCTTGGCTTTCCATAAAATATCCGTTATTTTTACAAGTCTAACAGATGCACTGTGGTCAATTACAAGGCATCTTTAAGACAGCCAGCTCTGCTTGTTCTAATCAACTTGCTGTATGAACTGGATCACCAAGGGATTGGTGAGAGTCAGGAACAGCATTTAGCACTTTACTGACCTTGAGTCCACCTTTTCAAAACTCCTTCTGGAACGAAGATTTTTTCCAGCCATTTTCAAGTGATTTCTTCAACTTTCTCCTGAGACCAAACCACTTGATTGACCCATGATGTTAAGCGAAATTCTTTCATTGGAAAAGAAAAATTGTTGGGAGTCCTGAACATGAAAATATCGCAAACTTATTTTCAGTGGCTGGAATTAAAATCTTTAAAAAGTTTTCCACATACTACACCACTTAACAACAGAAATTTTGGGGTTTTTTCATTGTGAGGGAAGATACAAGGAGCAAACATGCAAACGTATCTATAAATAGTTAGATATTGAATTTTAAATGTACAATTTTTAGCTGTATTTTAGCTTTGTAGATGCCATAATTGTATATATGTGATAGCTCTTTGTCTCATTTGAAAACTGCTAATAAATGGTTACTAAAAACTTCTGAAATTACATCCAGTCAAAAATTAAGGGGTGTGAGAAGGCTTATTTTAAGAAAGAAAAGCTTTTATGGCTGAGATAATAATAAGTAATTTCCCAGTATTCCTTAGAATAATGGAGCTGAAGTTTTTATTGTGTGTATAGTTTTACTTGCTAAATCTCCAACTGTACTTACATGAAAACATGATTCTCCAGAGTTGTGATGACTGTGTACTAAGTTAATACAGGAAAAGAGGTTTTTTTATTATTTCTAAGAAGTCACAGTTATATTTTGCTTAAACTTGGTAAACTTTGTGTGGCATCAAAAATGTAATGGTCTCTCTGCTTTAAATCTAGAACTAGACCACGCTGAATAAACTAATCTGTAGATACGTCTTTCATGATCAACCTGTTTTCCAATGGTGAAATGAGAATTACTGGTTTCCTTAAAGGAAAAGAAAGAAAAAGAAGAATACTTATTGAATACTTATTTCAAAATATTCAAAAATATATTTCAAATATTCAAAGGTTAATGTTATTTTGTGGCATTTAGCTATTAATTATTTTCCAAGTGATATCATCAACCAATATAGAAGATATATAACAAATAAGAAACTCTACAACAGTAATTGTTTTACTAGTTGTACTATGGGTGATCACATTTCACATTACCCTGCTAATTTACTCTCTCAATTCATTAAACAGGAAGTTTTTCTGTGGAAAGGTATCAAACTAACATCTGAAAACGCAACTTAATCACACGGAAGCACAATTTGTAATCTTGTTTCCTGAAATCCTGGCTCTTGAAGAGTTAAACTCTAATTTCTCTTATTTGTCTTTAAAAATAGTCCCCTGGCACAGAATTACTTTTTGCTTGTTCTTCTGTGCAAAAAAAAAAAGGACTAAATACTGAACTAATCAAAGTTTCAGATGCACACATGGAAAGAAGGTACGTAGGGCTTCGTTTCTTTTCAAACTTACATTTGGGACTCTGTTTACTCTGAATAGTTATCTTGGCTGGTTGAGTTATTGGTTGCTATGTATTCATCCCCCAAAACATCTAAAACCTATGGCTTGCCATTGGCCTCTGGGTACTAGTGAACTGCGGTGTTAATTTTATTGGTCATGGGGATTTCCTCCTTCTGGTCACTTTTGCCTTGAAATAGTGTAACACATAGGACCCGGTTCAGACCTCAGCTGCACTGACAAGATCTCTTCTGCGGCACATAAAATGGAGTATGGTATGTAAGGTATATGTAGTTTAATTTTACAGGCTGAACAGTTATTCTCTAATCCCCTTGCTCTGCTGTGTCAGGAAGCAGGACTTGATAGTTTGTCTGGGTTTCTGTGTTACAGAGGTGACACTGGGTCAGTAAAAGCAACAGATGAAAAAAGGCAAGCAGTAAAGTTGCAGAATAGTTCTATGCTACAAGCAAGTGGTTGAGAGAAAGATGAGTTTTATAGCTTAGGAGAAAATCCTATACACATCCCAGCAATGAAATAGGAATCATTTATGAACGAATGGTACAAAAATTTATGTAGCCTTTGGTATGTTGTTTAATCTGGTTGCTCATCCATAAAATGAGAATATTGATTCTTATCTCTCACCATCTCCTGTGAGGTTTTTAAGAGTATATATAAAGCACCTATAGATCTGTATACTCTGCAGAGATACTTTAGAAGCACAAAGAACTTTTAAATGGAGCAGATGTATGCTGTGATGGGGTGTTTGAGGGTTAATTCACCTAACAGTACTCCGCTTTTTATGGAGAGGATGCTTGGAGGCTTGCAGTGGAGCTAGAAGTGTCTACTTGAAAACAGAGCAGGAAAAGTCAATTCAGCTATTGCTCAGGTTAAAGTGAAGATTGCATTGTTATACCTTTAGTTGTAATTCTGAGGACCACTCCAGTTGAATGTAAACTGTATTAATGTGCATCAGTTATCCATACACTGAGTCAGTCAATGACTACATTGATCCAGTCCCGTGTTTCCTTTCAGAGGATGCTACAATGAGGCAGTAGAAATCATTAAGACTTGTGATATTGAAATCCTCTTGGTGCTGGCACACATGGAGCTCACATTTCACATACTGTTGCAGCATCACAAGAGCGGTCATGCCTGGAATTTTGAGTTAAAGGATTTGTTTATGTTTTTGCTGAGTAAATCTACACTGGTTTGTTCCTTTCGCTTGTACTTGGGTTATTTCACTGAGATCGTCTCATGTGTTGCGTGTGATACTGGGTATGACATTATATAGTCTCTCGATTTGATGCTTGATTTCTATTTATTGGCCTTCATTATCATAGGTTCTTAAGACCATCCTTATTTCTCTCTGCAGACTGAGAGTGCTGTAACATACAACTGATTAGCATTTGCAAGTTTGATTACAAGTTTTCCATAGAAAACAAGCTGCCTGATCAACCCAAAAGCTACCTCTGAAAGTCTGACACTGCTTTTCCAAACACTTAGGACCTCAAGCTTATACTGTTCCATCTTCTCAAGGGCTCTGACCTTCTTAGAAGCTGCCACAAACATTTTAGAGTTAGCCAAGATTTTTGAACTCTCTTGTTTTCCAAGAAGCTTTTGCAGATGGCAGCATATCTGGACACTTATACATTACCAGAGTTGATATCTTGCTCATTAATAGTAGTAACTTGGTCACCACAAAAATGTTCATGAGCGCTTCTACAGAGGACAATGCAGAGGCACAGAGCGGAAAGCAGTTCTTGTTCCAATCTAAACATAAAGAGTCTATTACAAGTAGAAAATACAAAGAAATGATGTGACACCAGTTAATGTCACACAGGGCAGTTTCAGCAATCTACAGCCTCGTTATTGTCAAGTTCTTTAGTATATTCATAAAGAGAGAAGGCGAATAATGATCTAGAAATGAAGAGCTGGAGGCATGAACCAAAGAACATTCAAAGAGCTGCAAGTTTAATTTGGAGAACGTGGCTGAAGCAGAAACAGCGGACGTGAAAACAGAGGAGAAATTTGAAGTGGAGTCACTCACGTAACACACCCCACTAAATACACCAGGTAACATATGTGAGTAAATCTGTGTGCAGGAAGGTGAGCTGTCAACAGGTCATTCCAATTTTCATATAGGGTTTGTCTTTGCAGGTTTTCTTCACACCTCTCCTGATGGCTGCAGGATTAAAACTATAAAAAAGCAAGTTAAAGAAAGAAATTGAAAAATGCCAACCCCGCCTCCACCCTCAAGTGTCCTTTTGAAAAATCCCTTAAAAAATTAGAACATTTTTGACTCAAGGGATGGAAGAAATGGAGTACGGATGCTTTAGGAGATGTGTCAGGCTATTGGTAGGTTATGGAGCTGATTCAGCTAATCTGGATATATTAGGTGGCAGCCTCTAAGGTCTACTCTGCCTGAAAATCCAGATATTCCTTTCATTTCCTGTGGTAGACCTGAAGATGTGTTACAAGGTGGCTACTTCTAGATGATCCTGAGATGAACCGAAACTTTGACCTGGTCTGGTGGAAGGTGTCCCTGCCCACGGCAGGGGGTTGGAGCTGGATGAGCTTTAAGCTCCCTTCCAACCCAAACCAGCCTGGGATTCTATGATTCATAAGAAAAGCTGTTCTTCATGGTAAAACTCAGGACTTTTGGATAAAGTTTTGTTAACATACTGTTAAGGAGCAAAATGTTATTGAAGGCGTCGTTCAGGTGAAGCACTAACCCCAAACCTTGACCGTTTGTTACTATTAAAGACCCCTTGGCACTTTTCACAAGAGCAGAGGTGTGAGCCCTGGTGTCCTGGCCAAATTCCAGCTTGGGTAATTAAATTCTGCTTTCCTAAAATCCCCCCTGTAGTTTCAGCCGAGTACAGTGTTCTTCATTTCCTCCCTGAAACTGCTGTACAGAATTGCTTTGTGCTGGTAAACAGCTGCCACATCTCACCCCAGAGGAATTGCTGCATTTCAGTACTGAAGCTCTCTCTTTCTCTCTCCCTCACACAGACACAGTATTGCCCTGGAGCACCCACAAGCATCCCTTCTCACCAGTGGAGTTGGAGGCACTAAGTGTGCAAGCCAAGCTCTGCCTCTGCAAAGCAGCCCTGGACCACATTCACTTTTCCTACTACAATATTAGTAAGCCATGCTTGACTTTCAGAATTCAGACTAAAAATACCTTGCTGTTTCTAAAGGGCTGGGGAGCTGAAGTGTTGGTGCTGCTGCCTTTGATTTCTAGATATTGGTCATACCTAGTAAATGGTTTCATTTTCTTTGCTGAGGAAGAAATCGTGAGTCCACTTCTACTGGGGCTTGTTAAGCTGTTGCCTTGGGGGCCAGTTGATCAGTTGTTAAGTAGTAAGCAGCTTTGGCAGTCAACAGGCACAGGATCCCCTGCAGCTACTCCAGCCTGCCTGTCCTATCATTCTTTATAGAGGTAGCAGAGTATTGTCTTAGAAGTGCAATAGTGATAAAATACGAACAGATATTGTTCATTTAATTTTGCATGCACAGGTATTTTAGCAAAGTGTGTGATATCTGTATGGACATATATACATGTATTTACTTGTCAATGTGAATGTCCAGCTGAGAATTTGGTACAGAATTTTGGTTTTGATGATAAATCAGGGACTCTAAGTGAAAAGACACAGCCTGAGAATTGCGTGAGCTGTACTGAGAGCTCCTCAGCTCTTCTTCCTGCCTGTTATCAGACAGCTTCAATTCACCGGGAAAAAATATGTGAAAATATAGCAGGGATTACAGGGTTTTTTCTAAACACTCCAGAAAATAATGGCCAGGTCACAGAGAGCCATACTTGGTGCAGGGCAAACCTGACATGCCTTTATCTGACAGCAAGGAAGTTCTTCAGCTGTAATGTCTTCTGTGAATTGTCATATCAAATAGTGTATTCTTATTTACTCCCTAAAGTGTTGTGACATGCTTGCATGAAAGGTGTGATATGTTCTAAGTATTGGGGGAAAAAAGGCCAGCTTTGTCATTTCTTTCCCTCAAAAACGTTTCAGTGATTGCAGAAATATCTGTTTTCTAATCCAAGTGCACACTAAGAGATTTTGCCCATCCGTTTTTTACTTAGCAAAGTACACCAAGAATGATTCAAAGCAGGCTGGACACGTTTCTGCTTTTCACATGCCAGTAGGGTTTTTTAAAATGTATTTTATGCTGGGGTTATTTTGTTTGGTTTTTTGGTTGACTGAATTACCTATATTCCTTGAAATGGTGTTTAGTAATTCTCAGCGACTGCAGAGATGCCTACTGGGAAGTGGTCAACTGATCACAACAAACCCCACTGACTCCGGGCTCTCCTACTGCTTTAACTCAATTGCACTTTCTTATCCAAAGCCACATCTCTTAGGAAAATCCCAGAAATGCTGTTTGCTGTGAAGCATGGTTTTAATATTAGCACAGCTATTTGAAAAGACAAAAGATTAGAAAGACTATTTGGTACGGAAAGAAGAAACAGTTTCAAGGGATGGATTTACGGAAAACAACTCTCACATTTGCTGCTAATGTTTACTTCTTAGTTTAAAATATTTCCCCCTTGATGCTGAAAGTAACTTCTATGGATATGAAAGGGGATGTCCATTCTTCATCTGTGTCTTGATCTCCTACAGTCTGTAAACAATTACAGGCAAAATGGAACCTTGGGATTTATTTATTTACTTGTTTGTTTGTTTGTTTGTTTTTCCTATATCGATAATATATTGTAATACATATTGTAATATATATATAGTGTATATATGTTGTAATTCTATTGCAATTGCTTGTTAAAAAGTCAGATGGGGAAATTTGGACATGATTGAGCAACCTGCTCTAGTGGAAGGTGTTCCTGCCCATGGCTGTGGATTGGAACTCATGAGCTTTAAGGTCCCTTCCAACCCAAACCAGTCTGTCATTCTGTGATTCTATGATAATTAAAGGACAGATGGATTTTAAAGAAAGCTGAATCCTTATGAGCCCATAAGACTGATCCATAACAGAAGCACTTGCATCCTCAGGAAGGACTATGAGCCTAGTTATGGTTTTTCAGTGAGAGAATAGATAGAAGTAGGTCATTAGTCTAAAGAGATGATATTTGCCACATGTGTCATGACAGATGATGACAAATATGTTGTTACCCGTATTTGCCAAAAGTAATGACCACAGTTCAGTTTCTGCATGCCCAACATGAAGCCCACAGGAATGATGGTTGAAACCCAATTCCTTCCACATGGGAAAGGAAAGGGTTTCAATAAGGAGTGCCACTTCCTGCAGGGTGGTACATGCTTGAGGCTTCTGAATGTCTGCACACGTGCTGTTGGTCCCTCCAAGAATGACCTCTCATCCTCCTCTTCATCAAGCTTCTCTGCAGAAGCACTGATAGCAGGTGGATAGGAAGGCGCTGCAGGTAGAATAATAATAAGAATCTCAAATTAAAATAGTTAATGGCATTTTATAGGCAGAGATCTTAATTTCTAAATTAGGATTGCTCTTCACAGCTTTCTGCCTTCCTCTGTAGGGACTTTCTTCTGGAGCTAATTCTTTATTACTGGAAATACCACCGCAGTTTGCTCCTTGCCCCATAGGAGGCCTCCAGCAGGTCTATTAATACTCTGCAGACAAATCATTCAGATGCCCTACCTTAGGACAGCATCTTCTTTCTTTGTTTCTTCCTCTGAGAGAAAACTTTCTTTCTCATTTTTAACACAAAACCAAGCAAACAAGATTGTCTGGTTCTGTGAGTTTAGCCCTACTAATGGCAGGAACCACAGCCTAGAAAGCAGCATCCTCTGCATGTTGGATCTTCAATACATCAAACGACAATGTTGGCATTGTTTTGAGAGGGTTAACTAAGATTAATGAGAAAAGAAACATGATGCCATGGAGGATCAACATTACAAATCAATGACTGAATAAATTTAATGTGTATTCCAGCTGTACTTTTCCTAGCATGAGGCTGATTCTTAAGAGTGTATCTTTTATGCTTCTAAATAACCCACTAAGACAGGAACACTGCTTCCACTTTAATAATGCTTTATTTAAGGTTTATACAGTAGTCAATGTATTGATTGAGGAGGAATTTGTAGAATCAAAAAAGAATGCTTAATAAGGTACAAATAAACTCCTCCAGCTTTCTCCATTCCCCATACTTAACATTTGTAAACTGCAACTTCAATATTTGCATCCTGGAAAACAAAGTCATTAGAAAAGAAAACCGGATTTGCTGGTAGTCAACCTTAGACTTTGCGTGGATGAAGTAACTTCCTTGAAAGGTGAACTCTTTAAATAGTGTAGCTTTCTCTAATACTGCTCAGTATCTCTTGAAAGAGGATTGTAGTAGCGGATGAAAAGAGAATGCATATTTTATTTATTTATACCTAATCACAGCTTAGAGCCAGGAAATGCGACCTGTGTCTTTGTGAATTAGGTCCTTTGTCGTTAAACTGGAGCCGCCTTGCTTTGTTAATTTAATCATAAAAACCACTATTACCCTTAAACTGCCTCTTAAAACTGCCGTTTGTCTGGCAAACCTGACGACATTTTCGCTCACCTCCCGATAATTACACGTATAAAAGCAGCGACAAAAGGAGACCTTTTTACATCTCCCAACGCTTTCCCCAGTCCAGCCTCATAATCAGATTCCAGAAATTGAACTTGCAGAAAGTTTGTGCTAGCCTTGTGGATTTTCATTTCAGATGTTGTCAACTCAAGGGCATTTGGACCAATCAATATCTGTCTGTCTTCTCGCACAGAGAAAGTTGGCTATTAGAAAAGAGAGGCTTACAGCAGGCTCAGCCAATACCATTAGCCCTAGCCTAAGGGCAGTTGTGTCCATGTGCTGGGGTAGGCACCTGCCCCCTCCCCTCCCCCACCATTAAGAAGGCCACTGGGGATGTCATTTGGACATAGCGGGCAAAGAGCACTTCTTTATTCTTTCTCTTTTTTACACCCAGACTTCACCAAAAATCAATAAATCTGTTCTTTGCTTATTTTCAGAACTTTACTTCAATATAAGCAAGGACTTTCCTTCCAGCTACAAACTCCAGTAGCACCAAGTCAGGGATTTTTTTCTGTGTGTGTGTGTGTATTTTTTCTTTTCCTTTCTCTGTTCCAATTTGAGAAATAATTGGAAATAATATCCACTGTTTCTTCTTTTCCCTGCTAAAGACTTTTTAGAAGAAAGACCTTCCTCTGCTGACCCTTTTCATGATTCAGCATTCGATTTTCCTCTCCTTGCTGTCCTTTTACTGCTAATGATTTTATACGATCAGGTAATGAAATGATATATTTCTTTGTTTTTCAGTCAACAAAGTTTTCTCCATGTTGAATTAGGTTTTGCTATTTTGCATGTCAAGGCAATATCAGTGACGCTGCTGTTGGTAGTTCTTTAAATATAAAACCATCACCCTCCAATTTTAGGCATGGGAACATTTCTGTGTTGGGAAGCCAGGTATGTGTTCTGGTAAGGCATCAAGCCCGTGCTTGAATGTTGTGAGATTATTTTCTGAAAGAAACAGGTTTTAATCTATTCTTTCTCTGGAAAAAGAAAAAATAAAAAGATAAATTAAAGGATGATAAAGCTCAGTAACCCAGTGACCAAACCAAGTGGCAGTGGGCATAAGTATGGAGCCTGCATGATAAGAAACCCGTAAGAAATGCAAGTAAGTTGTCACCGGATGGCTGTTCACTGAGAAGATGATGGCAGAGGACAAAAGGAGAGGGCAGAAGCAGAAGTGGAGTTGATGTGGGTGGAGATAAAAGCATTGTAGAGATGGTTGACCAAAATCGGTTTGGAAGGTAAAAATCTGGGAATAAATCTTGAAGACAGAAAGCTGTTGGTCAAAATGGGAAGAGGGAGCTAGTGGTAGTAATTTCATTAAACAAATCTCTTAACAGAGTTCATCACAACGAGCCTGAATAGATACACTAAGCCTTGTCCTTTTAGCTATGAGAGGTAAAAGTGGAAAAAGTTTCTGAAAACAGGATTATCTCATCATCTGACCAAAACACCTGGTCATATACTGCAATCCATTGAAGGCTCAAGGTCTGGAAGCCTCAGAGCGGAGAAGACATTTGATAGTTTGATCTTTAAGAAGCTAAATGAATAGTTAGGCAAATGCATCTTTTCTACCATGTAATTACATTGTCTAAGCTATTTAGGAGCTTTGTTTAAATAAGAAGCCTAAGATTTGTCTCAAATAATTCAGTGAAGCTCTGTTAAAGTCAGCAGCGCTGCACTGGTTGAGATCCTACTGCAGACCTGGCTTGAAAACACCAGCAAGTGTGGAGAACTCAGCCAGGAAAGACCTTGCTGAATTTCCATAAATACTTAGGAAATAGCACTGTATGAAGATTCCTTTTCTGTGTTAAGATGTGCTGAATTAAAGAGAGCCCTGTAAACCCCATGAAGCCAGGGAGTAGAAAGTGTTGGTTGGGTCATGTTTCACTGGGATAATTTGGCATTTTTTGGCTATTTCACTGTAATAGCAGGAAAAGAATGTTGAGATTAAACATTCTTCGAATGACCTATGAGAACTTTTTAAGGTTCAAATCTTTCCATCACCCAAAGATCTCTCAGATAGCCTTGTGACAGGGAAAACGGGCTGAAAGTTCAGCCAAGCTCCTCTTGCAGTAAATGGCAGAAACATTTTGCTGACAAGCCATGGCCAGTTGTGCTCTTTTGAGTTTGAAATGTTCAACTGGCACTGTAGCTATTTTAAATTATCAGCAAGATGCTGCAGGTGGGACAGTTAAGACCGGGAAACTTTCTCACCCCACCATGGTCTACGTGGATTATGGATGTATTTCCATAAGGAAAGTGTAAGGGAGGATCCTTGCAGCTGGATTCCCCAAGAGATGTTAGGAAGATGTTAGGATGCAAAGAGCAGAGCCAGTGCTTCCAAGAGGAGGTCAGTAAGTAAGTAGGAAAGGGCATGTTTCCTTAAGAGGGGATTTCCATGTGATTTGTAGATATAAAACAGGTTTGTGATAATACAGACTAATTTGTAAAGTGGCTTTAAATTAGCACAATTTTTGGTCTGGGAGGTTTTTTTCATCTTTTTTTGCTCTAAAATGCACAAAGTTCAAGTTTTTGGTTCCTCTCACAACCTGGCAAGACTCATGCATTTTCAAGTGCTCATGCAACAGTACTTGATGCTTCATTGAAAATAACGGTACCATGCTAAACAGCATCATCTTGGGATCACTTATGGGATTTAGGAGCGTTTAAGGGGTGAAGGCTAGGATACTGTGAAGTGAAAACCTGCACTGCAAAGAAAATAAGGTGTATTTTCTCTAAACCCCTGAAATAGCTGCATTTCATTTAAGTGGTTGAAATGTATGTGGAAAAATATACACCAACAAAATCTTATTTACTGCCCAGGTTATAATGACTTGGTAGGATTTTTTGAGACATATGGTTAAAGGAATAGACTTTGCGTCTACTTCATCTCCAGAGCTGAAGATATTTCTTCATTTGAGTGAGCACACTTGTTATGCCACTGAGTGGTTGTTCATTGTATGGATTATTGTTTTGAGCTAAAGCAAGATCTTTTTTTTTTTTGATATTTAAATGGAAAGAAAAAATAAATAGCATGTCCTTTTCAAAGCAAACATTCCAAAATGACTAGTCAATACCAACTATTAAAAACTAAAGAGGTAGGTCCCTTAGCTGGACTCCCACATCATTAAACTCTGAGGGACTTTTGCTGTAGATGCTGAGGTGCAAGATCCTGCCCTTATACACATGTCACAGTGAAAGATCTGAGCAAACCAATCACTTCTAAACCTGCTGTCTAAATGTCATTATGAGCGCTGAGTTATTTGGTTTAGCTTTTTAGTAACATGAAAGTTTGTGCTTGTTTACATTTTTCTATTTGCTTTGGAAGGGGCATTTTGGACTAATTAGATTCTGGAGTTAACTTCCATGATGTGGGTAAATATAGCAGGGTCCCAAGTCAACCCAGTATAGACCCACTGTCCTGCCAGCGCTCTGATGTGTTTCCACTTCATTCTTCCACAGGCTTTGATGAACTCTAATGCACACATGGAACTTACCTCAAACCGAAGAGATTCAGCTGTGGAAAGGGAAATACCAAAGGATTCAACAACACTTGTTTCTTACCCGGATGCTGCTTGCCATTTCAGCTAAACCAATCAAAGCCGATTTCAAGTCCCGGACATTCATCTGTCCAAGGTGCAGCATGTCGAACAAAAGGTATGAAATAAATAAAATAATATGTTACAAAACTGAAAAGCCTCCGAAAGAAAAAAGTCATCACAGAACTGTTCTTGTTTGATTATGTGCATTATCCTTTCAGAGAAATATTTCACCAGAATGTTTCACTTAGGTCATAGAGATCTGCTCCTTCTGTACTGTGGAGTTTACTACTATATAGACAGGAATTTGAGTGTGATTTCTGTCATTAGAAGAATATATCTGGAAGGTCATAGATAATCTGGAAGTTTATCTATGACCCTCTTAAGATCAAATATATCCAAAACTAAAATTCAATAACAAAGGATGTAGAAGTGGCTTAGAGTATTAGAAGAGTCCATGAATAAAAACAAGGTCCCACCTCTCAAACTTCAACAGTGATTTGTGTTTCTGGGTATCCAATTCTACATGGGTGACAGCTCTTGAGACCGAAATATAAGCAGGAGAAAAACTCAAACAAATATCTTGAAGTAAAAAACATTTGAAGAGGATGAGCATTTCCTTGAAACTTGCTATCTAGCTCTTACATTCATCTTGAGCTGTGAATCTTACTTTTCCTTTGAAGCTTCTAAATCCAGCCTTGGCCTTGTTGGTAAGTCAATATTACAGTAGCATTTCTGCGGGCTCAGTGGACATGGTCATCTTCTGCTCATGTTGCACAGCTTATAGCAACAGAGCATTTCCAATTGGAAGAAATCTCCATAGCTGTATAAATTAGAACTCAAGCCCATAGAAAATAAGTGTCAGGAATTTGTCACATAGCCTGCTCCTAGGTTCATATTGTAAAGAAACAGCATGGTGTTGCTTAAACCAAGTATGAATTCAAATGACAGCTGGAAATGCATAAATACTTCTCAGAATGTAGTTTAAAAACAATGTGGGTTATTTTTTTGCCTGGATATTTGGAAATTTCAGCATTAACAAGGCATATAGATGGGGAGAGCTGAAGTGGCGGGGATGCAAACTCCCTCATTCTGTTTTGCTGGCCTGGTTCACTTTAACCGTGCATGCAACCACAGGCATGAACACATTTTTCTGTGGGTTCCCCAGTGTCAACAGTTGAGCACATTAGTGTCACTTGCGGCGGCAGCATCCCTGGCGCGGGCACCTGTCTAATGGACAGTGGTGGGAGCCGGCAGACATAAAACCCCTGAGCTGGAGCCCATCAGGCAGCGAACGTCGGATGTGTCAACTCCTGCTTCTTAGCAGAAAATGTTTCCTATCGTCTCCAGCCCCGTTGCTCCCACCGAGTGTGCATGCCAGCGTTAGTGCCTGCTCCACTTTTTCAGGTATTTTCATGTCAGCATGCTGGTAGCAGCCTAAACCCCTCATTTTTTCATCCTGACAGTGGTAGGAAATATTCTTCATCTTTGACCAAATCCTGACTTGCTTCATTCTTGTGCAGGCAAAACTCTGGTTGGAAAATCCCTGACTGGAACAAAGAAATGTTAGGCTCAGCCTTATTGCATATTAACACTGCAAAAAAAAATTAGAACTGTGAAGATTTTTGTACTAATCTGACCCATCATCAATCTCTAAGGAGCAAGAGGAATCCATGTCTTAGAATTTTAAAGACTTTATAAATAATTTGCCATAACCACAGGGTACCACGGCATAATGGAGTTAAGGTAATGTTTAATTTGCTTATTTACAACTTATTTACATTAAGTAAAATATTCTGTTTCTTCATCTATATGTATATTAGTATTTATTGTGAGAAATGTTTGAAATCTCACTGCATGGTTCTCAACAGAACTTCTTGGTGTGTTTCGAAGCCTCACACGGTTAAAATTATTCCATTATGCTATTAAGGCATAGAATGTGAAACATGCCATCCACCTCAAGGCATTTCTGGGTTCATTTTTGTCTCTTTGAATACCTGTAGCTTCCTTTCTGCACTAAAATTTTACTGCAAGCATTCTCTTGTATCTGCCAGTTAACTTTCCCTTGAAGCCCGGTGGCCTTCTCTGCTCCGGTGGTCACTCATCTCGCCCCTCTCAGATCTTGGAAGGGGGTGGCAAGCAACACAGTGAATGGAATATCAAGCAAATTCACATCAAATGGCAGTGTGACCCCCCCAGGTAATAAACAGGCATCAGGTGTAAAAGAGTTCTGCCCCATAACTTGTCATTCTCCATGGTGTTTCCACCAGTCCCTTGCACTGGTCATGCCAAGGTGCCTAAATTCTGCTTGTGCATATTCAAGCCTGACTAATTCAGAGCAGCTCTGATCCCTTATCGGATTGCTGATGTTATGATTCTTAATTAGGAATGCAATGCTAGGTAGACAGTGGTTGGGGGGAAAGGAAAGGGGAAGAAACGAACGGCAGAGAGTAACTGTTTTATTGATGCCTGTAGTCTCAGCTAAAATACAGCTCCTGCTGCATTTCTTCCAGCAGCACAAGCTGAATCTTTTCCCTCATTTGATACAGTGACCTCTCAAGTGCATCATTGCCCTGAGGGCTGAGGGCAGTCCAGCAACTGTTAAACCCCTTGGGTTGATAATCTTCTCCCACATTTGCCCTTAACACCAGACATACCACCATTAGCTACAGCTCCACTGGTGCTCATTAGAGCCGATCAATATAGACTAACATAAAGAATGCTGCTGCGCCTCCTGTTATTTTTCAGTTACTGCAAATTTACAGACTTTCACCTACAATACAAGGCTTTCCTGCTGTGCTATGTAAAAAAGAGGATTTGAGACCAAGAAAAAACCAGGCGGTTTTTATTAGATGTCTAAACGTTATTTATCTTGCTGCTCAAAACACCTTCTTACTAGAAAGAGTACAGAAGATGTTCTGTGCAAAATTCTCTTTGGATTAAGTTACTGTACAATTGCAACTTTTACAAACCACAGCAGATGCATCGATAAACAAAACCAGGCACATTTTAATATGAAAGAGTGTTTGAGCCTGTAAAACCTATGCAAATGCTTTCATGAACTTGGCCTGATGTTTTTAAGCACACTGAGTATGTGCTCTTTGAGGTTGGATAGCGATTGCACGGCCAGTTGAAGGTCTATATGTTGAAGGCATATATGTAGAGTGGCTCCAGCACTGCATACTACCACCAGCAGGTGTTGCCAAAGATCATAGCAAGAACAGCAACAACAATTAACAAATATATTGTCCCTTTTCCGCATTTTATCCCAAAGAGTTTTTCAAATGATTCCCAGGCCACTAATCACAGTAGGAAACAACTAACAAATTATTTGAAAAGGTACCAAGATCACCTAACTTCTAGTAGGCATTTAGCAAGGAATAATACACAGGTATTCAATCCAGTGAGAAGAATAAAATATTTTACTTTTCATTTGCATTTGGAGAAAAGGAAGGTCAAAAAACTTCATGGGGTTTACTAATGGGCAATGCCATGTGAATGTAAAAGTTGGGTTTTCTCATGCTTCGTTTGGTCAGTTTGATCATTCAAAGTTTGTGGTAGTATTTAAGATATAAAGCAAGGAAAATACAGCATACATCCAACTTCAGGAAAATTTTAACAAGATAGATAGAAAACAAATATTTTGTTCAGTATAAAGACAGTATCACTTCTGAATAAACCAAGCCATCCCAAGAAATTAAATGGGTATATGGTGCATTAAAAATACTGGCAGCATGTTGAGTCAAGAGTAAAAAAGCTTCTATCTACACCACGTCTTTCCATATTACTAGGATTTAAAGCCTCTTGTATCTTATTGAAAATGGTGGCTGAAAGAGTGCAACTGAATGAAAAGGAATTTCAAACTGACTATTTGAGTTAAAGAAGTAGTGGATGGTAAATTTTACCTGTTCTCATCAGGTACATCATTCAACAGTTTAACTTTTTTCCTAGTTCTCCAGTGCTACAGGTGATTAAATACTTCTGTTGAAGAGCTTATTTATTCAAGACCTTTCTGAAGAGCTGAAAGGGTATGAGAATTTCATTTGTGAAACTAGGGATTTCTCAAAGTCCATTAAAGCACCTTTACTTGTAGAACGACACAACTTCTCCAGATGCGTCCTTTGCTTTAGTGGACCTATTTGCATCTTAGGTATTACTTAGGGTGAGTAATGTGGTAGGACTGAGCCCTTGATGATAGGCTGATTAATGAAATCCGTTCTGCTGGGTGAACATAATGGAAAATGTGATTCTGTTGGCTTCTAAAGTCTGAAATTCATCTCCATGCAAACGACACACATTTTATGTATGTCATAAGCCTTCTACTATCTTTCTGCTTAGATGGGGATTTCATCCGGTGAATGGAAGGGTGGTTGTTACATCCATTAACGTCGTTAAAATGTACCCAGTAAACCCATTGCTTATGACATTGCCTCAGGTTTGAATCTTCCCTTCAAGAAGAACTTGGATAAAATTGAGGAAAACCAATCAGGAAATCAGACCTGAAAAACCTCCCTTTTTGAAACAGGACACACATTAGGAAAAAGAAATAAAATACTTTGATTTTAAGACTTTTAGTGAAAGAACACTGGCAAAAACACTGGGTATATAACTTACTGAGTGAAAAAATGGCAGCTAATTTCCAATTTGCACCTTTCTCACTCAGCTTGCTGTTGTCAGTCGTCCTTACTCGTAGTCTGCTAAATTAATGAGCTGTATGATCTGAGCTCCCCTGTTTATTTCTATGCAACTGTAAATCTTACCCTTAAACTTTTGGTCAATCGGCTGTGAGTTCCTTACTTCTCCCATGATGAAGAGAGAAAAGAACCATATTTTCCAACTCATGCTTCATTTCTGTAGTTCTTTTCTGAAACCCCTCCAACTTTCCCAGTGTTCGCATGTCAAAGCATAGGATCCAAGAGGGAGCATGCATCTCAGCAATGGGCTCACAAATCTTGCTGACAGCAGTAATAATTCCTCACCACGCCCCCTCGATAGTCCATAATTTTCAATAATATCACAATATGGAACTAACAGTGACTGTCCAATTGAGAGTATGTTTTGATCAACAGGGAAAGGGTTTTAGGAACTTGTCAAAGCTGGATATATATTCTAAACCCTAATTATTGACCAAGTTGGTACTTCATGCAACAATGTCTTTGGTTGTAAATTAGCTGGTTTTAATGGTCTGCAGCAACGCTTTCAATATCCTCTTTAGTGCCAAGTTTGAATGATGGAACTTGCTATATATGCTGACACTTTTTATTCTTAAACACCTAACATGCAATATGTTCCCGTGAGTTTTAAAGGGTAAGATAAAATGTCAAAATTGTTCAAAAGTATCATGTATATTTTTTACTCAGAAAGTTACATACTCAAAACTCTAATCAGTCCACCCGGATTTATGAAATCCCTTGTTATCCTGGCGGTGTGAAAACTGGACTACAAATAAAGAAAATGGTATTTTTATAGAATGGTCCTTTGAGATGGGACTGCTCCTCCGTTGTCAATGTAGGCCAAAGTGCCAGTGGGAAGTGCAGTACATGACCTTAGTCAATTAGCAGGGTCTCCTTAATCTCCTGGGATTACTTTGATCTGCAATATCAAGTCTAACACCTTAATGAAATTTTACAGATAGTCACAGAAGACATCCATGTAGCGAAAAAACAATTTCATTTTATACCTAAACTCCTAACACATGCTTAATAAATCCCCAGAAGGGAAATAATAACTATAACCATATTCAACATAAATTTCTCCTTTTTTTTTTTCTCTTCACACTGTGTTTGTGGCTGAGAAAAACAAGATTATAACAGACGAGACTTTGCTTGTGAAAACTGAGATCAGATCAAGCTGCTGATTCACAGTTTTCTGGTGGAAAACATGTTATTTGTTGCTGTTGCATTTTAAGTCTGAAATAAGGGGGAGGTGTGCCAAATCTTAATTGTATTTGTTGCGTGAGTATATTTTAGCTATGGAATTTCTGTAGCATATCACTATCCTGATTTGTGTATTCAACCCTGCTCATTTTAAAATCTATGCTCATTCAAATCTTGTTTGTCACTCTGCTCTGAACAGTTTTGGTGGAGTTAATTGGACAACCTAGCCTGTTTCTGATATAATTACTAAGTAACTGCATGACAAAAAATCTGTGATCATGTGTTGATTTTGCTTGCTGTTATCTTCTCTGCTTATTCAGATCATTTCACCCAAAGCTCTTGCAGGGCCCATCTTGCAGATATGCAGAAACACTTCAATAGGAATGTTGCTGGTTTTTTCTGTGAAAAGGCTCCAGGATTCCCTGCCCAGAAGTAAAAGCACTGCATGGATTCACAGTGTCTTGAGAAGAGGGGAGGGAGCAAAGGATGGGCTTTAATTAGGCCACAGCTTTATTAACTCAATCTATCTGGGAATTGCGCAGTGATAACTCACACTGTAGCCGCTTCCTTCCTCTCTGATGGTGCATGCTGCCACCAACCCCACACTTCTGGGTACCCCACGGGTGCAGGTGATGAATCCCAAGGTTTGACCTTCTTTCTGCTGCTTCTTACCTCCTTCAGCCTCGCTGGCCATGGAGACCCAGCAAGATCCCCCCCGCTGTCCCCCAGCAGCTCATCAGAGCATCCTCCATTCAATCTGGGGAGACGGTCCTACCTCTGCCCGGATCTCCAGCTTCCTTGCAAAATCATATACAGTTTTCAGCTGGGAATTAAATGGTCATTTTGAATGCTTAGTGGTGAAAGAGCAGAAAAGAAACTGCTCCAGCTACTGCAAGGCACCTTGGCTGTGATTTGGGGAGATACGCAGCGGTGCTTGGAGGGATCTGCTGCACCGCCTGTGCGGTGGTGGTGTTAGGGGTTTCTCTCTGCCCTTTGCATGGTCGACCTGTGCAGGAAAGGATTCAGGCAGAAAAAAGAGGCTTTCTATACTCTCCACAGGCGTGCAGGGGCAGTGGCCCCAATGAAGCTAATTGGATGGCTCCTATGAGTAAAATAAAGTGGATGTGGTCATGCCTGCTGTAGCCACCAAACCACCACGTGAAAAGTACTGCGCTTTATTCTCTGCTGCTGTTGCTCGTAGGCAACCCCTCTGCTTATCTAAGGTATTTCACCAAAATCTTTTTTTCCTGGGTCTGACCTGCACTATTGAGGCAAAACACAGGCTGGCTTTAAAGTGGAATTTTGCCTGAGTGAGGGCTGCGGTGTTCGCCAACATAGCTCAAGAACATGCAACGTCTCTACTAATGCTCTACAGTCAGAACATATATATCCATAATTAGACATGATTAGAGGAACCAGAGATGTTTAAAAGTTCTCTTTTAGAAATTGCTTTTTGCAGTCAAATTAAGGTTTATTGCTGAGTGTCTTGTGGTTTACCCCAACTCTGATTTGCACAGTTTTATACCGTTGTTTTGCTTCTTGTACTCATACGGCTATATAGCAAAACGAAATCAGCTCTCCCCATAGGCTCAAGAAGTGAGCTTTCCAGTGTGCAGAATTCAATGGACAATCCCCATAACATTTTCTGGGTTTTAATGCATTCAGTAACTGTAAAAACCTCTTAAAATTGAACAAGGTTATAAAACTTGGCTCTATACAGATTCCCCTAATTAACATATGACAGATGCATGCAGTCATTCCACCGGTTACTGCTTAACAGAACTATGATCCAGCTTCCACAAGGTAATGCAGGCACTGGGTTTGTCTTCACACACATCTGTTGCATTTTTAAGGGAAAAATGAAGTTTTAATTTTTAAAATCTCAATTTTAATAATGCATGAAAAAATGGGAAAAAAAATCTGCTTTATTTCATCCAGGTTTCATCTGATGTCTCTTTCAGCATTGCCAAAGGATCCCAAAGTACTTTCTGTTCCTTCTATCATTCCAACTATGGTGACATGCTCTCAGTGATCAAGGTGAGCGGTGCCAAATCCTGACACCGATGGGTCAGTCCTCGCTGCAGTTCACAGCAGCATTGAGGTTGCTGCAAGCTCATGTGTTTGGGGAACATGGGTCCAGCTAGGAGGTTGCTTTTAGGGTTAGTAGGAGAATATGGTGTATCTCTCTTCAAATATGTGAACTGTTGGGAGAAACTCGCAAAACCAGTCATTTAATGTCAATAGGATATCCTCAAAAGCAAAATTACCAAAATATCAAAACCACAGAATTAATGCACTTTATTAAGAGAATTGAATCATAGAATCAGAGAACGGTTTGGGTTGGGAAGGACCTTTAGATCATCCAGTTCCAACCCCTGCCACGGGCAGGGACACCTTCCGCTAAACCAGGTTGCTCAAGGCCCTGTCCAACTGGGTGGGTTAGGATTGCCCACACAATTCTGGTTTTTCCTAAACAAATAGCCTTTCATTAACTATTTATAGAATCCTTGTTTTTCAGTTAATGTCCTGTATCTAACTATTTATAGAATCCTTGTTTTTCAGTTAATGTCCTGTATCTGAAATGTCAGGTGTTTTTCACAAATTTAATATTTATATTAATAATAATTTATTTTTAACCTTTTTGGTCTTAATTTCTCACAAATATCCCTGAAGAAAAGCTCTACGAAGAATTCTTATCAAAACATTTGAAATGGGTGTTCAAGAACGTGTGAAGAAGTAAATAGTGAGTTTCTAAGTAAGAGTTTTGTTATTTTTAGCTAATTTAGCTATTGCAGTTTGATAATTTAATGGTTTTAACCAGTCAATGCTTTCTTTTTATTCAGGTGCATCAAAAATCTATCCTGCTATTATTATTTGCTTTGTATTTCCAGGCTTCAGGTGAGTATTTGGCCACATGTGAGGTCTCACAAACAGACTGAGGTTTTTCCTCTGGGTTTTTATGTTTGAACAAGCAGTCTAAGGAAAGGATGGGAGAGGGAGGAAATAACACCATCCCCTTTTTACTGACAGAGAATTGAGTGTTTTAAAGAGTGAGTAACTTATGCCAAAAAAATGCAACTCATTTTTGAATCCCTGCTCATTGTTTTAACCCTAAATCACACTTCAGAAGTGATTTGGCTGATAGCATCCTTAAAATGTGTTATGAAGACATATAATATTTTCTCTAGAATTTGCTGCTTAGTTCCATGAGAAGGAACACCTCTTCCCCATGTTGTACAGCAGCAACGTCAGGTTTCTGCATGTTGTCCCTGTGAAAATGCAGGAAGGAGGGAAGGAGTTTATTCAGGGTGAGCACATCCCATAAACTGGAGATGCAAAGGGAAACCTAAATGCCTGAGAAATTATAAAGGAGGCAGCGAGTGGATGAGTCCAATTGGAGCCGACTCAAGCTCAAAGGGTAGCACAGAGCAGTAAAATCAAAATACATTTTCCCCCATCCTGAGCAATGCTGCTGCACCAAGACATGGAGCATCATTTCCTCTTGCACTTTCCAGGGTCCTGTGTGATACATGAGGCAGTGATGAGACCCAGATGGGAGATGGCAAAACTCTCCTTAATGACCGCTGATGTTTTCCTGCCTGTAGCCTAATAGAAGCAGACAGCAAAGATTCTTATCTTACCACAGAAAGCCTGACAGCACAGTATTTCTCTTGATGCTAGGATTATTTTGTTACAGGCTCTACAAACATGCTCCAAAAATGACTCACATTCATACGGTGTTTGCTTATGCCTGTATCCTAGAACATTTTGGTTGTGCAGGTAAGTCCCATATGCAATTTTAATTGAAAACAATCTCATATAACAATAAGAAAGCTTTCAAATCTAAATATGTGAAATCTCTGCATATAGGATTAAAAAATCTATATTCATTGCGGGGGTAAAAAAAAAAGGAAAAGATTACAAAAGACCAAAAGCTCCAGGGTTCAAGCTAATTTTTCATCTTTTCCATAGGGAAAAACACTGGTAAATGTTAAGAAACACCCTTCAAGAACCTTTAATTTGTTTTTCAGTCTCCAAGATATAGATTTTCTACTTTCCATTTAAGTTAAAAAAAATTCCTGTGGGTTTGTAGAGTCATTTGAGAAAATATATATATATTTGTATATTATTACATGCTTTCTAACATAGCTGTGATTATGCTGTCAGATCAGCCTAGGCAGAATTTGACTTGTGTCCAGGTCCACTAGCTTTCCTCATCTTCTCAGGAGGTGTTTGTTCCTGCAGATCACACAAATCAATTCCAGGATCAGGTCCCTATTCCAAAATCTGTTTCATTGTGGTCAGCGGCAAAATCCCCATTGACCCAGCATGGGTCAGGATGTTGCCATAACTATCCTGTCTTTTGAAGTTACTGGGAACGGGATTAGGTCATTTTATTTTTGTTGTAGCCTGTGAAGTTGCAGTCCTACAACTGGTTTTGCTGTTGACCTGCCTTTGAGTTCAAGCAGATAGGAGTGGATCCAGCCCTGTTTATCAGTAACATGCAGAAAAAGAGTTAGAACTGTTTTAGTGTGGTCTGAGATTAACAGAAGTCTGAATACGCTTCTAGAGGTGCACACACACATATATATGATGCAGATAAACACACATAAATACATGTGTGTGTATGTGTGTGAATAAGCAAGCTTAATGCAGAATTTTATTAATAATACCAGGGATTTAGGTAAATGTATAATACTTTGCCTTTTCAAAAGTGATCATTTTATACTCATTAATAAGTTGCCATCAAAAGCATTCTTTGAATAAATGTTCAAAAAGGTAAGTCAAGTCTCTTGGTTTCCATTTTACAGATGGGAAAACTGAGACAAATAGACAAAAGAGGACGATGGCAGCGGGTTGTTGCCAGCTTTAGAGACAAGAAATTGCCCATGGAACAGGCAGTGCTGAAACAGGGGGTTTGAATGCTTCTTTGCTCATCAATCAATCACTGCTCAGCGCTGGCGTTTCGAAGTACTCTGCTACAACTGGCTGTGTTTTACATTCAGTCAGAGGTTGCTGTTCCTGTAGAATTCAGCTGTGAAGCTTCACTTGTTGTAGCAAGTGTGAAATTGCATAAAAGTTATGGTAGATTTAAATAATAACAGCATTTGCCTCCTGCCCTCGTGTTAAGGATGTGTGTATGTGGACAGGCCTGTTTGTTTATCCTTGCAAATTGCCATCACCTACTCCCTGCTACAGGAGGGTATGGATAAGCATGCAGAATGCTGGAGACATTAAAATGGTATGTATTTCAATATCTAAGATCCAACCTCATTAAAAGAACTTCCTACATCATTTATCAAAGCAAGTCAGAAGGAGGTTTGGGGCAGACCACAGTAGCCAATGACATCCAATCTTAATTCCACAGCGTTGGTTAATATAATTTCTGTTACGCAATCGGAATTTCTTTTTAGCTCTACATGTCTTAAACACATGTGAAATGAAAATAAAATATTATTCCCATTAAACGAGGTGCTTTTCTTTCAATTTACATACCATGGGCAAAGTCTTGGCTTCCACATTAATGAATTCCACTTGGATATTTGGAAGTTGCCTTTAACTTGGCTTTGTTCTCCAGAACTTACCCACACAAGTATTTGCAGGTGTGTGAGAAAATAAGCTTTACATTTAATGAGTCGTACACTACATTTATTATTCTCATCTGCCTATGTCCATATCTGGAAAGACATTCATCCCATAAATGCTGTTGTGGCTGGGATATTGAGCTGGAATTACACTGGGTGACAGTGGTCCTGTGTATGGGGCCAGCAAAAGATCCATTGGCCACTTCGGAACGTAACATGGTGCAAAAGTAGGATTTAAGCAGGACAAAAGCCTTGTCTTGGCATCCTGTCCTATTGCTTTTGTTGGCTGGAGCTAGCTAGAATTCAAGACATACTTTAATTTGCAGTAGCATAATGCTAGAGCATGACTATTAATATCACACATTGTCAATAAGAGCTAAAAACACTGAAGAATGCAAAGCACAGCCGTGTATTGCAATAGTTCACGAGGTGATTCCAAACACCATGCTATAAAGTTTGAGCATGAGAAGATAAAGTCAAGGGCTGGATATATATTTCCATTCATTTCTTTGATACATTTTTTGGGTAGCTGGTTGGGGTTTGAGTTGGGAATGCCATTTATATGAATACTGATTATAGCTTTTTTATAGATTTTTTTTGGAAGGGTTTTTAAAGTGCAGCTAAAACAAGAAAATAAACCTCAAGCAAGAACTTAATCTTCATGCCTGAAATTATGCCATCAGTGAAGTCAGTGGCAAAACTATGGACTTCAAGATCTGTAGGATTTGACCTCTGGGCTTTGGAGCTCTCTTGGCAAGAAAGAATAAATAAATCCTGTAAAATGATATATGAACTTCATAATCTGTGCCTTGCTTCTTAGAGGGGCTACACAATAAAATATCCTAAAAATCTAGTTCTGGCTTTCTCTGTTGAGCTAATTTGTAGTCAAGCCAGCTTAGTGCATGTTCTTAAACACGCTGAATAAGCTGAGAAATCAAAAACTATCAGCAGTGCGTATTTTAAGGGTTTGGACCAAAACTTTTCAATGTCAAAGTACATTGGATCAAACCCTAATAAGCTGATCGATTAGAAACCAGGTTTCTTCAAAATCTGGCTTTGCTTTACTGAGATTTGCTGTAATGCCAATTTTTAACCTTCTGGAGCACAGGCCTTTTAGAACTGGTTAGTTGGTTTTATTATCAAAAAATAACTTGAAAAATCATTGTTTTACTCTCTGTGCCTGAAGAAAGATTAACAGGTTTTTTTCTGATTAAAACTGAAGGCAAAATAGGGAAAAATTTAGGCTGAATGGCTTGGTTGAAAAATTAAGTCATTAACAAGGAGGTTATAATACCCCAAATCATTGCAAACCACTCCTGCAATCTCCCCTATAAGTAGTCTTGCTAAAATCAATTCTTTCCATCCAAGGCAGCTTGTGGCAACCATTTTCCCAAGCACCAGTTTCACCCGCTTTTTTATCCAGAGCCTCTCTGGAAGGTCGGTCCCTGGGGCTCTTCCCACATTTAATTCCCTGCTCTCACAAATTTTGTGTATGCTGGTCAGAGGAGATGCAAGATGAGAGCCCAAGCTCCTCCCTTTAGTCACCTGGTGTTGTCTGCTAACAGGGCATCAAGGGACCAAACCCAGCCCAGTTGTGTGGGCTCATTTGACTATCACTGGATTACGCCAGCATCCCCAAGAAGGTCACTGAGAAAGAAGCTGAGCTCGTGGAGCTGCAAGTGGCTCCTCTGCTCCAGCCGCCTTGCTCTTGCTTCATGCACCTGATAACTAAACATGGAGGAAAGGCTGGATCCAGCTTGGAAAAAGGAAGTAGTTGTGGTAAAAGGAAGCAAATGCTGATGTTAGGTTTAACACCGAAATCATTACTGCAGGTGGAAAATCACCAAAATCTGCATCAGTCGATATTCGAGAGAGATGTGCTGGAGGGTTGTTGACCCATCATGGCCATGCTCATGGGAAAAGGGTTGGGAAATGCTCAACCCACCTCCAAAACACATCCTTTGTGTCAGAAACAGAACTGCAGAGCTCTGTCTGGAGCTCAGTCCAGTTTCTTACATGGCAGCATGCAGAGGTCCTGCCCTTGCAAAGCCATCCCCCAGAAGGAAGGCTCGGGACATTTCCCCTTGCAAGCTCTAAATGTTTCATGTGTCGTGCTAAAACTACATATGTTTCTAGGACATACTCACTGCTCAAAGACAGGTGGATGGCATATGTACTTGTGGGTTGTTCTTGTTTTACAACTACATATTTATGTTTGAAATCAGAGAGTATGTTACCTTCTGCTTCATCCGTATTCAATTTATAACTCAGCCAGCCCGTGTAAGAAGGACAAGGAAGTAAATATAGTAATATGACATCTTTATTTTTATTTGTTTTATGTCTGTGTGATACTGCAATGTTTTATGTGCTTTTCTGTATCTGTTTTCTATTTTTCCCTGTGTTTCATAGTAAGTTTGGTAAGTTTGGAAAATCATACATCTTTCTGGAGGTTGATTTTCCTCTTGTTTGAGCTGTATTCTGCATGCTGTAACCCTTATAGCTTCTGTGTTAGTGGTGCTTTTTCCTACCTTTCCATGACATTATTTTTAAACTATTATATATATTTTCTCCCTTTTTTTTCCTTAATGCACTTTGCCCTACCGGGCTTTAGATTTTGCCTGTATTTCGTGTTTCTCCCATAGCCTTTTCTTGTTCTTTTGCATATTATTTCTATCTATTTTTATACTTTTGTTGTAGAAACCAGACAAGCCACCTATAAAACTCTGGTTGCACACAGGAGAGCAGTTCCTCCAGAGGCAATATATGGAAGAGCAGCTGCCAAGCCTGGGAAATGAGGAGCTTTTTCTGCACACAGGAGCACTGGAAACCTTTGAGGCAGAAGAAGAGCCAGATCTGCACCGGAGACTGGGATGCAGGAGGGGGAATTGCTGCCTGCAAGGCAACAGGAGCAGGCTTTAAATGTGCTGCAGTCTTTTAGCACTGTGAGCCATGAGCAGGTCGATATGGGACTTTTCATCCTGGGTAAGTTTTGCTCATAACTAGTTTTTTGAAAGATGCTGTGATTCAGACAGGCACTGATTCAGCAAAACACTTGACCTTTGGTGCTCACAGGGTAAGACCTGACAATCGTTGCTGTTCTTCCTTGCCTTAAAACCTATGAAATAGCATTTCCCGCTGGAAAATCCGCATTTAGGAAGTGTGTGGCACTTTTTCTTCATGCAAGGAAGGTTCTTCCTTCCCTTTGGAGCATGCAGCAGATCCCACATCCTAAACAGTGGAATCAGGTAGGAAACTTTGCAAGTGCAAGCTCAAACACCGAGCCAGAATTTAAACGTAAGAATGAAATTGAAATAAAAACTGACAACCTGCTCGTATTGAGCAACCTGATCTAGTTCAAGATGTCCCCGCGCAGTGCAGGCGGTTGGACTAGATGAGCTTTGAAGGTCCCTTCCAACCCAAAGCATTCTGTGATTCTATTCTATGAATCTGTTACCAAACGAGTTGTGATGGTGCTTGAGGCACAGGGTGTAGCAGGAGGTGACTAGGGGTAAGGCCAGCAAATACGCCAGGACCAACATTCCCCCAGTAGTTGTCCAGTTTAAATGGTCCAGAAAAACCAGCTGACAAAACATTTTGGCTGCAGCAACGTCACAGCCTTGCTGGGTGACAACCAGAGAAGATTTCTTGGCTTTCTCTTTTTTTGTTCAATTTGCCACTTTTTAGTTTTTCCCCCAGAAAACAAATCCACCACAGGGTATATTACAAAGCCAGGAACATTAAAAACAGCTAAAGGAAAGCCAAATTGCTTGCAGAAATGAAGATTGCTTGTTTATTTTCCATGGGAAAGCAGAGCTCTCTGTGCTGCAAGTGATTCTTGGTTTAAGGACAAACAGTGCAAAGATTGCCAAAGGTTGTGGACATAAATATTTATTTTTTTTATTATTATTATTAATTTTAATAGTGCTAATTGTAAAAGCTGCATCCAGGGAAGGTGGAGAAAGGCTTCCAAAGTTCACTGACTTCCCAACCCTGACAGTGATTCTCCTGATAACGGCACAGCAGGTCCACAGTGGCAAAGCCTAATTGACAAAGATCAAAATCTAATTTGGATAACACCAGGAGCCGAGGGGGTCATGCTCCAAATAGTGCTTGAGCCACAACCAGCCGTGTTTGTCATTGCACGGGGAACATGCAAAAAAGATCATTTCAGGTCCCCAAATGAGGAAGATGCCAATAATATTGAAAAGCACACGCAGGAAGAAGGTTTGCTCCTGAGGGTGCAATTACCGGGGCTGTGATGTGAAATGATAAAAAATATTAAGTAGATTTTAATGTGGTAACAAAGGGTGGCCCTGCACTGGGCAGGAATAGGAAAGGAAGATCCTCTAGGCACCTAGATGAAAAATAATACAACCGTAGCTATTAGCACAGCCTTTCATGCCAGTATCTATCCCGTGCGTCACTGGGATGAATATTTCCTTACCTGGAATATAGGTCGCTTTGCCTGGTAAGAAGCAAGCACTTCATTGTTATTATTATCTATTAATTCCTTGAAAGGACTTAACCTAACCTGGCCTGTGACTTGAAACTGAAAAAACATATGTTTGTAGCATTGTTTTATCCTGTTTTCTGGGTTATCAAGCCGTGGACAGTGGCACTAGTGGTGCCATGTGCCTTGAATCTGAGCCGACCCCACCAAACCAAGTTAGGGTAACTGAGGAAATGGAAGGCTTATATTCACAGAGAATTCCTGAAGTCTTCTTATGTGTATTTCAAGGGCTTTCCCAAACAACAACAACAAAAAAGGTCTGAATAAGATAACAGAAAATCCTGTAGAGTTCCTTTTTATTCTCATTATCTTTTGCGGGCAATAGAAAGAAATTGTAAGTAAATCTTGCAGCCCTCTTTACACTTTCAAAGGGGGGAACGCCGTATTTGGCTTATCCATCCACTCTCTTCTGTGGGATTTTGCTCGCTCCTCACCTCTGTCTGTGAGCTGGATTTCACTTTTCCAGTTATAATTTGCAAATCACAATAGAAGATAAATAATTTCAAGACCCTCCTCTGTGTTGGGACTGAATTCACATGTGTGGTGCAACTCAGCCAAGGCCTCTGGGGCTGTGTTCTGCACACTGGTTGTAAAATATACGATAAGAAGCTTTTAGGGAAGAGATTTTCATGGGAAAAGGGAAATTATTTCATAATGGACAGTGGGAAGGAGGGCACTCAGGGGGAAATTGGGACTGAGCTGTGAGGTAACCTGGGCTCGGGGGTGATGATCCATTTGTTTTCCATTTTCAGCTTCTGAAAGGATTTAGTGAGATTTCCAAAGCTGTTAAGTGACTTAGGAGCACGATGTCCATTGACTCAGCTTTTCAAACGGAGAAATGAGTTTAAAAGCACAAACCTCGGTGCTTTTGTGCTCCTGGGGAACTCAGGTGCTTTAGAAAACACAACCCCATTCTAACGCTTGATGGAAAAAATAAGTACTAATAATATAAATTAAAGCCAAGACGTTCATGCACCTATTTTGGCAAGTGTGGAACTGTTTAGAGGATGAATAAAAGGATAGTAATGAAATGATTCCTGCCACTGGCTGGCACTCTCAGTTTTGGTAATACTTCAGTTTTGCAGTGATTTGGAAAACCTCTTGTAAAGGGTCCAACAACGCTTCAGCGAGGCCTTTAGAGAACAGCAATCTGTACAGCACATTAATTTGGCACGTTTAGCAGCCCAGGTCTAGCTCAACACAGAGGTAGCATAAAGACTTCTTATACTCACTGTTCCTGGTCAGAGGTTAAAGTTATTGACAGGCAGTGTTGAAAAAAGATGGCAGTAGAGCTGCCTGCACACTCATCTGATCCAAGGGATGGTGTTTCCCTATGCTGGCCAATACCAACATTAAAAAAGGAAGGAAAAGCAGAGGTTTAACTCTACCTTTTTCCTGATCTATGCATTTTTTTCACGCTACTTTCTCTTGAAGTGGAAGGTGATGTTCTGGACCAGTTAGTGAGAGGCAGGATGTGGATTCTCAGTGTGACCCACTGTTCATCGTGCTTGTCAGGGACACTGGTGAGGCTTAAAGATTCTTTCAATGACAAAAAAAATGAATGATTTTTATATTCTCAGAGGTGAAATCAAACCAATCCCATTAATTTCAATTAAAATGTTACCTGTCTCAAGCTATCTCTTTTTTTTTCCACCCTCAAAGACTGTTTAGGGATGGGAAAAATGAAATATTAATGCATTCTATAAATAATATGTGTGAGGTCCGTGGGGACATAGAACCCCCACATCATTAGTTAAATTGATCTTCCTCTTAGATTTTGCAGGAAATCGGGGGGTTGTGTGGCTTAGTTTTCAGGAAAAGCGGTCAAACCTGGCTCTGAACTGCTGTGTATCAGATATGGAGCTGAAGTTTCTCATTCTTTTCCTTATTGATGGTCATTTTACATATTGTCTTATGTCAGAATTTCAGGAGAGGTTCTGGTAGTCTGCACAGTAACCCTTATTCATGCAGTGAATTCTGCTACGGTGTCTTCATGTGTAAGGGATTGCAGGATTATGACCTTTAAAAGAGAGTAAATATCCAAGCTCAATTTGTTTCCATTGCAGCTAATTGCCTGCTTATCATAGACTCATAGAATCTCAGACTGGTTTGAGTTGGAAGGGACCTTAAAGCTCATCCAGCTCCAATCCCTGCCACAGGCAGGGACACCTTCCACTAGAGCAGGTTGCTCCAAGCCCCTGTGTCCAACCTGGCCTTGAACACTGCCAGGGATGGGGCAGCCACAGCTTCTCTGGACACCCTGTGCCAGCACCTCAGCACTCTCACAGGGAAGAGCTTCTGCCTCAGAGCTCATCTCAATCTCCCCTCTGGCAGGTTAAAGCCATTCCCCTTGGCCTGTCCCTACAGGCCCTTGTCCAAAGCCCCTCTCCAGGTTTCCTGGAGCCCCTTTAGGCCCTGGAGCTGCTCTAAGGTCTCCCCTTCAGGAGCCTTCTCTTCTCCAGGCTGCCCCAGCCCAGCTCTCTCAGCCTGGCTCCAGAGCAGAGCTGCTCCAGTCCTCTCAGCGTCTCTGTGGCCTCCTCTGGCCTCGCTCCAACAGCTTCACATCCCTCTTGTGCTGGGACCCCAGAGCTGAACACAGTATTCCAGGTGGGAGTATCATGATTATTTGCTTTCTGTAGTTTGCGTTTTCAGTGCTCAAATGTTTTTCCATTGAATTCTTATTGATATTTTAGACACACAATGACCATCACAGGGTGCAAGTAGCTTCTAACAAAGTGCTAGCTTCACCTGACTTCTGCAGGAGCAGTTGTGGTGTACCTCACCTTGCTTCAGCTCCCTCTTCAAAATGAAGCATAGTGTGGTTCCTTCCTCCTTCCCCCTAATGCAGCAGAGGAGCTGTTAAATCCAGCAATCTTTTCCCCTGATTTTCTTTTTTATTCTTTTTTTTTCTGTAATAACATAAAGTCACTGCATGAGCAGCCAGCAATGTTTATTAATAGAGATCTCCAATTTTGGAGCCTTTGGTAAATTGAGAACATACTGAGAAAGAATCTTATCGCTCGAATCGTAGGAAATCCATTTCCAAGTTGTATGTTTTTCATCAAATTAAAATTAGTTTCATGGGAATATGAGAAGGTTTTTATAATTAGATAATGGAAATTGGCCTAGGTTATCTTCCACTTATTTGGATGTAACATAAATAACAAGAATGTCACATCATGCCAGTATTTACTCATCTAACTCAGCACAAATCCTGGGTCAAGTAAGAAAGATTTGAAAACATTTTAGTGCTTGTTGCTTAGAGACCATTTTTCTCCACTGGAAGGATCTCACTCAAATCCACAGTTGCATAGCAAAAAAATCAGGAAATCATGAAGAGTTCCAATCCCCTCTCAAAGAATTGGCTCAGGTAAGACATTCCCAGGAATTATCCATCAAGTGACCAAGAGTGATGTTCCCCTTCCCTAGCCGGCACAGAATTGGAATAGGGGATTATTTGGCTGTATTTCTCCTTTTCAATTAGTTTTATGCAGAAATAGGTAACTTTTGCTTTCAAATCTTTTATTTTAAGCATTATAATCATCTGTGCTCTCTCCCCTCTCCATGCCTGTATTGGTTATTGAACCCAGATGATTTAGGTGAACATCCATGAGGTTTGGAGCCCGTCCCATAGCCGGGAGGTTCCACCAATGTCTCAGCACTGTGGTGGCAATGGCTGGTGCTGCTGGAGGTGACTGCCTGCCCTCCCGTTGCAATGGTTTCCTCAAAGGATTTAGGACAACTAGAGCCACAGCAAACTATTTCCCCTGCAAACTGCAAGTTAAGGGAGCTGGGGGCCAGATCAATGACAAAGGGTATGAAAGGGAATGCAGGTGACGCTGATAGAGAACCAAAGTAGTGCTTGCAGGCACAGTTTTATTGTTCTACTCAGTTAATAACAAAGATGAAGGGCTAAGTTCTGCTGGGGTGGCACAGGGCAAAACTCTCAATGAGCTGCAGGTCAGTGCTCAGTGAAAATCAATGCACAGCATCTGTAGGGTCTGCAGTGGACTTGAGGTCTTCTGCTCCTCACCACCAAGCCACAGGAGCAAACAGCAGCAGTTGCTGCCTCCTGCCTGTTATGCCAATGTTGACATTGATCCCACACAAAGGGAAGAGGTTTTTTATTCATTTATTTTTAATCAGTGGCAAAATTGAAGCACGAAAGAGGAAAGTGGGTTTTTTCCCCTCTTTTTATCTCATTTTCCCAGATCTCAGAGGCAGCGCAGAGGCTGATGTGCACAGTGGGTCTCCTGACTCGGAGTCCTTCGTGCTCCCAGCAAACACATCTATTGATGGGTCTGAAATGCCTCTTTCCATTTCCCTGCAGAACAAGGTCTTTAATAATCTCTTCACTTAAACAGAGTCTTGTTGGGGCTAATATTATCTGAAACAGTATGGCAGGAGACCCCAGTCTCCACAGATAGCTCTGGAGATTGCTGGCGGGGGAATTGCCCTAGATATCTTTTATCAGAAGTTCAAATGTCTATTAAAAAAGGGCAAAGATTGTGTAACCTCAGGTGAACTTTCAGTCAAATCATATTTATTGTCACAAGGTGGGTTGCAAAAGACAGCTCTGTGATCATTTGCACAGTGTGAATAAAGAAATAGGTACTGTCCTATATTCTTTTTGAGTAAGATTTGTAATTTAGGCAATAGCATCATCAGTGAATGGGTTGCTCACAGTATGGTATGGTGTAATGAAGGGAAAGTGTGATATATCCCTTCCAAATAACAGCAACATCATATCCCAAGCAGCACAACCATTTTCCTTCGCAAGTATTGCAAAGTACATTTTCAGTAATCCCATTTCTCTCATACTTGAAGTCTAAAATCACTTAGAAACAAATGGCCAGTTGGGTAAAATATCGTCAGTGTATTTGCACATGTTCCTATTAGGCATTAATCCTCAGATGACCTGTATGTGACTGCTTCTTTCCAGATACGGTAGATTCATTGCCTGAAAACTAGGAAATATCCCAATAATATCCCACAGAGCTGCCATAGGAAGGCTTTCCACCTGCAAAAGGAACTCATATATGGGAATCTTGCAGATCCCAACCAACCCGTTCAGCTCTCTGAATACATGGGAAAAATTCTGCACCAGTGACTGAAGAGACATTAAAATTAAGTAAACCCAGGGAAAAAGCATGTCCTGCATCATAACTTTTGGAGTAGTTTGAAATAAACATGTGTATCCATATTTTAGGTAGTATTCAACACCCGTCTATTCACACTCGTAAGACTGAAGGGCTTCCTCACAGGTTTTGCATACCGGGAGCTGTAATTTCTTTTTTATCCCTGTCTAGACTGTCAGGCTTTTATATATTAACCACTTATTGGTTTTGTCTTCCTTTAAGAAATGCAATCCCTGCAAACACATCACCTCTTGGCGTGTACTCTGCACATGGAAACAGGCTCCTTGGTGAACTGACACATGGAGAATGCAAAACGCTATTGATAAGCATTGTGGCACTCTTAAAAGCAGCTGTGGTATAGTCTTGGGTTATAGTCTTCTCATCTTCCCCTTCGTGAATCTCAAAAGTTAATATATTCTATATGCTTCTCTCTCTTTCTCTTTCCCCCATGTTCTATTTATTTATTTCTTTACCCCCTTGCCCTAAATTCTGATGTCTACCCCCAGAACACAGGATTGGTGAGAGCAGTTTGAAATCAGTGCCTACAGGCAAAGGATTTCCCAACCTGTGCCGGTATGATGCTCCTAAGGATCCCCACTCAGGAGCCCAGCACTGTGCAGCTCAGGCTGGAGTGGGAAGGGGAGCTGGTGGCAGTTGCTGAATTGTGCCTGACATCTAATTATGTCCTAGTCCTTGGCAAGAGCTTGAAGATAACCTGCCCCTTGCCAATCACCCTGGAAAAGTGCTGCTATTATCCTCAATGCCTTTAGAGGCTTCCACAGCTTTGAGCTCCCTTTGCACATTCTTGCTGCCAGGTACACAGTGGACCTGTGATCGTGTTGGAGAAAACCCCCTTTTTGGGCCTTAGGAATGGGCATATGTTCCACTTGTTTTGTGGCTTCCCAAGTTTTCTCTAGGAGAAAAGGGGAGAGCTGTTTGCAGCAACTGCAGAAAGTTGCATTTCTGGCTTTATAATACAGCTGTCACCTCTCAAGCAAATACAATTACCTGCTTCGTAATTAGGACAAGTTTGACTGAGATTATGTGAGTCACTGGGAAGTTATATTCTGTCATTTAACCCAGAATAGCTTCATGGTTTCATAAATGTCTTCCTTATAGAGTGAAACTTGAATTTATGATGAAGGTTGTGTAACTCAGCTCTTGAAGGAGGCATGAAGGAGGTGGGGTGCAGGGTGGAGGCTGCTGCCTGGGGTGGCTTTCCAGGGGCTGATTGCCAAACTGTCTGGCAAATAACCACATATTAGAGAAATGTGTGTAAAACAAAGAATGACATAAGGAAAAAAAAAATCTTCTAATTATCCCAAAATAAAGAAACATGGGATGGAATTCCAGTGTGGCCTTCAAAAAACATACGTTTAAAAAAACCCCAGATTTTTCACCCCAGCTAGATTTCCTTTGGAATTTTATTGTCAAGACCAGAAGTTCTTACAGGTAATATCTGTGAATCCCAGCCTGGTTTCTGTTGGAAGGGACCTTAAAGCTCATGCAGTTCCAACCCCCTGCCACGGGCAGGGACACCTTCCACTAGAGCAGGTTGCTCCAAGCCCCTGTGTCCAACCTGGCCTTGAACACTGCCAGGGGTGGGGCAGCCACAGCTTCTCTGGGCACCCTGTGCCAGCGCCTCAGCACCCTCACAGGGAAGAGCTTCTGCCTCAGAGCTCATCTCAATCTCCCCTCTGGCAGGTTAAAGTCATCATCCTCCCCACCTTGTCCTGTCCTTTAGAGCAGACCCGAGGTTTTTGTATCAACACTGAGGCACTGCTCTCTGAGTGGAAGGGTGGGATCTGCTCGTTACCCTGATTGACTAGGAGTGTGAGCTGGAATCTGCCCTGATTAGGATACAAGTTCTTAATTAGAGGAAAACATGCTGAAGTATGGAGGTGGTGGAGCCCAGATATCACTGTTATCAGTGAGGCTTCTAAATGCAAGAGATGATGCATGTAAAGGAGGAAATTGTTATTGTTCTTCTTGCTCCTTTCATTAGTTCATATACAAAATGTAGCATTTTAGTGGAAAAGAACATGTGTTTGTCTGAAATTAAGTTGTAGTTTGGGGTTTTAAAACATGGGGGACAATATCAACGTTTGTTTTTTCTTTCTTATGGATCAGAGAGCTCCTGCACTTGTGCATTGCATTTCAAGCCCATTTGCTGTAAGTTTTTTCTCTTTTTATTTATTTTTTCATCCTGAAGCTATTTTAAATACTCGATAACACACTAAATGAGAGAAATTTGGTTAATATTCTGATGGCTCCTTTTTCTTGTGTTGCTGCTAAGAAACAAATAAGTTATATTGTTTTGAACACAGTTTTGTTTCAGTTAATTTTGCTGCTAAATTTCAGAGTTACTCTTTTATGCGCTCAGAAAGAAAATCTAAAATAGATTTTTGACTGGAGAGGGAAGATTCACCAAGGAAGGTGATAAAGGGCAACCAGCATGGTTTGTGTATACTCCTATGGAGAAATGTCTTTCCAGGTTGTTTTGATTTGGCTCAAAGCTGCCCCCCTGCTAAAAGCTTAAATTGGTTCACGTGCTGTTTGTGAATGGTAAAACCTGACTTGGAAAAGAGCAGTGGCAGTTATGGGAAGTTTATGACGGCTCATGAGCTCAGTCTGATGGACAAATGAAAGACTGGGGTGAATTTTCCTTATGTGGTTGGCTAAGAGAGAAACAAAGTCACAAATTATACAATAACTAGAAGAGAGACGTGTAATATTTAGTGCTCTCTATATCATTCCAGAGATATAAAGAGACAGCTTTAAGAAAGGAAACTCCATAAAGAAAAGGAAATGGCGTGTAGCATGTATCAAAAAAATTTGACATGTCACAGCTGAGTTTTATTCCTATTTCTGATGTGCCATTCGCCAGTGAAGAAAACAGAGAAAGGAGCTGGAAAGAAGGCACTATTTGACTACTGTAATAGTCAATAAATAATTGTGTTTTAGTTAAAATGTGCCATCTCATTCTGAGGTTCCTATATTACGTGAGCATGAAAATGTATGAATGCATAACGCAGTAATAATTAAAATTACAGTTTTTCAACTCCTAAATTTGACTGTTTGGCAATCAACTGCCTGATAAATCTCACTTTTTTGTGTGTGGCTTTTTCATTCTGTGAATATTGAATAGTTCCAGTTGGTGGTTGCAGATTCTTCAACTGTTGACAGTTTTGTGTTGTGTCTATCAGATATTGCTTCATTTTTGCGTGCAAGTCAAAGATGTTGCTTTCCACGTTTAATAAATGAAGGGGGTCACAAAGTTCTAAAGCCTCAAAGACACATCTATAAGACCAGGGTGGAGCAGTACCTCAATGTCTCGGCTGGAGGTGGGTTGCAGAGGTTGGCTCTGGAAGCAGCAGTGATGTGTAACCTCAAGCTGTTGGCTGCAGCACTTGTACCTTTTGGACAAACTTAAATAATGTATGTTCTCTGATTTTGATTGTTTTAGTGAATTCAGAAATTAGATCTATCTCATTTTCCTAGCTTGGCATAGGTGGTCTCCTTGCTTTGGAAGATGAATGAATAATTTGGCTAGGATAGCTCCTTAAAAGAGCAAATACTAGGGATCAAATGTGAGCTGCCCATTTCTGAGACTGGTGGCCAGGGGTGCAAACAGCATCACTTCTCAGAGTGGTTTTTATCACCTGGACTCTTGTAAACAGGACTTGAACTACCAGCTCCATTCACAGAGCTATCAGCAGGTAAATGACTTTTGCTTACTTCCAACGTAGGCTGTGTTTAAACTCCTGACTTACAAGAAAATGCTCCAGGCCATTCACAGCTCCACTCCCAAGCCTGCACCTATTACTAGCTGTATGTAAGGATAGCCATTGGAGTTATTTCATGTTTTAAAAGGAGATATTCACAATACAAGGAAAAATTGGAGAGAGGCTGTATTTGGATCAATGCTGCTGTGTATAAGCCATTCTCTGGCTGAGAAATTAACAAATGAGTTGAAGGATAACATGGTGCTGGTTGATGGTATGTGCTTGCTGCATGCTCTCTGAGTGAGCCTGTGTGACAGCTCTGTGCAATGCGGCTTCTTGGGGATACACAGGTCCATCTGATGAGCTCTCCTGGGTTCAGATCATGCTTTTAAAGTTTTCTCATAAATGCCTTGCTCTTCGCCTAACAATGAGGAGACCAACTCAAATGCATCAGGAAGAGGTAAAAGCCGCGAACGGCGTTTCCCGAAATACTCTTCCATTTGCATTTTGAATGGGGTCATCAGGCTGGCTCAGCATAAACTGAATTGAAAATAAAGGCTCCTGCTGTAAATGTTTTCTGTGTTGGCTGTGGAGGAGCAGGGAAAGAGGGTTGGAAAGGCTTCAAGGTAAATCACAAGGCGACGTGGCCCCGACACAGGGCGTGTAAACACGCAGAGATCACACAGGACCCCACAAATGCGTTGAGACAACTGCAGTTTTGGAGACAACAAACTTGATGACAGAAGTCTAAGCAAGATCTCCATTTTACAGGGAAGAGCAGGATCGTGAGAGCAGTCGTTTCCTTAAACATTTATTAATCCCCTTCCCTGCAGATGTAACATTTCCCCTGTTTTACCCCTGCACTTCACAACACATCTCAGTGCTCAAGGCGTGAACTTTACCAGGGACTGATGTCTTTAGCGGATGACTGGAGGTGAGCCAGAAGGCAATGTCTTCCAGGCATCTCCCTCGGCACCCCCTCAGCCCACCCCACTGCTGGTGAGCACCAAGGATGGGCTGGCAGAGCTTGCTCCGAGCGCTCTTGTCACCAGGGTCTTGCAGATTCAGATCATCTGTGGACATTTTGAGCTGATGAAGATGGAGATTAAGGGATTAAAAAAAAGGAAAGACATTTCAATTCTGTTATTAGAGTCATAGAATAGTTTGGGTTAGAAGAGACCTTCAAAGCTCATCTAGTCCAACCCCCCTGCAATAAGCAGCGTCATCTTCAGCTAGATCATGTTGCCCAGAACCACATCCAGCCTGGCCTTGAATGTCTTCAGGGATGATGCATCCACCACCCCTCTGGGCAACCTCTGCTAGTGTTTTACCACCCTCATTGTAACAGATTTCTTCCTCACATCCAGCTTGAATCTCCCCTCTTTTAGTTTAAAACCGTCACCCCTCATCCTGTCACAAGAGGACCTGCTAAAATGTCTCTCCCCATCTTTCTTACAGGCCCCTTTTAAACACTGAAAGGCTGCAATAAGGTGTCCCCAGAGTCTTTTCCAGGCTGAACAACCCCGACTCTCTCAGCCTTTCCTCATAGGAGAGGTGTTCCATCAGCTGAATTGTCAACCCAGCTATGCAGTGTACCTCTAAAATCGCCCGAAGAATTAATTTGTGTGATTTTTTTCCACCTATTGATTATTCCAGATCAGCTTTGTTACTCAATTCCAACTCAGTGGTTGTTGTCTGGGCTGTGCCTTTCTTACTTAAGCTGCACAGCAACATCTTGGCCCCAGATTGGATCATTTAATCCTGGTAATTTGTGCCAGGTAATGTTGAGGCATGGTCCCTCCAGCTGGGATTTGGGAAGTTAGCAATTAGAGACGTGACTTCAGCTTCCCGTTGATGCCACTTGCGCAGTCTGCAGGGAGAAGGAGAGAAGCAGCTTTAGGCAGAGGTTCCTCCTTCCGATAGTGCTGTGGATCTCCCTCTGGAGAGAGCACTCTCCCCACCGACAGTGAGTGCCCCAAGATAAGTAGCAGAGAACAAACCTTGTATATAGAAGAGGATGTAAATCCCTTCCTTCTGGTTCTTGGGGACAAGCTTCTTTATAGCAACTGCTATCTTTGGCCTGAATTTTATTATTTTGATTTTAAATATGAATACTTGCAGACTGCAAACAAACCAAAAATCCTTACAAAAATTAATGGGAAAAAGCTGCCAACAATAATTTTTAGAAGAAATAATTGAAGTTAATAGCAAAAAATGAGGCTGGGAGGGGGTTTGTCTGGATGTTGTGGTTGGAACAGATTTTGAAGACTTTTCGCAGCCACAGGGACTAGTGATTTTCTTGCTTATCTGAAGGAGAGCTCTGATTCGCATATAATCACTGGTTTCTTCTAATCGCAGCTTGTGAAAGCTCAGGCTTTCAGAAGAGCTCCAGCCCCAGTCAGCCTTGCTGTAGCGTTATGAAAATTGGCAACTACTAAAATATGTGCAAATATTTTTCAAGCCAGTTTTTAATCAGTTCTGCAGCCATCAGCAGGGACCTTTTGAGGTATAACTACTCCCTATGTAAAATATTCCTGAGCCCAGTTCAGAGCTGGTGCGTGGAAATGCAAGTGTATTGACTTCAGCAATGAAACCCCCAAAGCAGCCAAAAGCCCAAAGATGTTATAAACCCTTACATATACATGGATTTTGGGTTTATGCTATTGAAGTTTTTTATTTACCTATTTTTCATACAACCAGTTGTAGAATCCCAGGCTGGTTTGTGTTGGAAGGGACCATAAAGCTCATCCAGTTCCAACCCCCTGCCACGGGCAGGGACACCTTCCACTAGAGCAGGTTGCTCCAAGCCCCTGTGTCCAACCTGGCCTTGAACACTGCCAGGGATGGGGCAGCCACAGCTTCTCTGGGCACCCTGTGCCTGCGACTCAGCACCCTCACAGGGAAGAACTTCTTCCTAAAATCTAACCTAAATCTTCCATCTTCCATCTTTTTTTCTTCCAATTTAGCCATTTTTAAGCAAAGAAAATGCTATTTTTCATGTGAAGGTAAGGAGGCTGAATTAAACAAATGATAGAAAGAAATTTTAAAAATTTCTTGTGTGGAACAGTTCATTTTGGGCACTTTATGATGAAGTATGTTTATATTGGAAAACCTTGTTTCTTATTTTTGAAAACATCTCCCAGCCTCAGCTGTTCCTTGCCTCCTCCTCCAATTGGTGCAAATGTGATTTTGGGGCTTATGCCTCAGCCAAGGGAGCTCTGGGGGTAGCAAGGAGACCTGTGATATAGATCACCCCTTGTTCCCTGCTGTGCAGGTGGCCTTGGTGGAATGGAACAGATTCCTGTGCAGCACCATAGCCAGGTGTACCAGCAATTGCTGGGAGCGTTAAACCTGTCTGAAAGGTGATATTCCCTGGATGGATGCCCAGTGCATCCCTCAGCACAGACACACTCCTGCAAGGGGAAGCAGAGGGATCACACCAAGTCAGTGCAGACTAAGGTCTTTCTTCCTCATGGATATAGGAAAACAAGCACAGAATCCTTATTGCATGTCCAGGGAGGTTGCAATTCAGAATCTGGTCTTATTGCATTATTTCGAGCCCTACGTTAAGGATTTAAAATCCTTTTGGATGCTTTCAAGCAGTGGTTTCTTAGTGGCTTTGCTTTACCTTGTGTGCTGTTACCCACCTCTGAGGAATTTCGATCAGCTGAGCTGTAGATACAATTCCTCCAAATACATGAGGAAAAAATCAGCTGGAATGGCCACATGACAGATCAAACAAGAATTCATCTCGGGAAGCATCAGCATCCAGGCTGATGTGTGCTACACCAGCTAATCCATCCAAAGGTTTGCTAAAGGTATCCTAGAAAGAATCAGGGTGAGCAGTCAGCGGGAAGAGTGATGGGGCAATGATGAGAATCTCCTCTTTCCCCAAACACTTCGGCAGAGCCAGCAAGTCCTTGCTCTGCATTGCAAAGCAAAGAGAGTTTCTCTCCGCTTTTCTTTCTTGTTATGTCCTCCAGCATCAAAAGCATAATAAGGAGTTTGAATTTAGAGCAATAATTTTGCCTTCTTACTAGATCTAGTAGCTGTTGCTATCCCTAAATTAGGTATGCTGAGCCGTGGCATACTGAAAATCTCATGCATGGGAAAGGGAAAGGAAATGGATGGTGGTTGCAGGTTCAATTCAACCAGCTTGACTTGCCCACAAGACACTGTAAGTTACATACTGCTTACACTGTACTTGTAGGAGGTTTGTGCTTGGCAGGAGGCTGAAGAGAAAATATTTATTCAGAGATAATGAATACTCATCCTCCATTTCCTCTCCCCCTATTTTCTGCCTTTGTCTCAGACATCTCTTAGCGATGGACAGTACTGGTGTATAGTTAACAATTTGGTACCAGCAGAAGCACTGTTTGCTTACTATTAATTTGATGTGAATGGTGAAACAGTGACTGTTCCTGTGCACAGGGACTCTACCCAGCATTCAGAAAATAGTTATTGTCAAATTGCTTAAAAATCACAGCTCGTTTTTGCATCACTAAATGTTTGTCTGTTGAGTGGATGGCTGTGCGTGGATGAGATGGCGTTGCAAGTGGGATATTGGAAGGAATGAGATGGCTGCAGCAAAGCAAGAGGAGAACCAGGGGCTTATTAAACATATGAAGTCTTTTTGGGCAGTGTTTCCGGATATGTGCTTAAATATAGGGGAATATAATAGCTAACGGAGTATTGTAGCCTTTGTTTGTAAATGGTTTTTCTGTGTGTTTGTGTCTTGTGCTAAGCCTTCACATCCATTACACTGATGTGCGGCTTCTAGGTTAAAGGATGCCTCGGAATTAGGGGTACTTACTGATTACACCTTTCCCTCCACCTGCGTTGTTTTATTGCTATTTCCAGTGGGATGTGGGTGAGAATGGGGACGAGCTCCTCCAAGTGTCCCTCTGTCATAGTGATTCAATCTCTGGGTGAAAAAGGGTAATGTCTGGAGAGGAAAGGGTTTACAAACATCTTTTATGGCTTAATTGAAGAAATGCTGGTGTAAAAATGAAGATGGGGGAGGGCTGTCCTGCTGATTGTAGGTTGTGGGTTGAGGTGAGGGTGCTTGCATTTGCAAATAAGCAAATTGAATAAAGCAAAGCACAGTTTGGGTCAAATAAGTGATGCTGTAAAAATGAGGCATTTTGGCTTGTTTTATTTCTCTCTGTGAAGAGAAACTTACAACAAGTCAGAGGATGACTCTCTGAGGAGCCAATACCACCACAAGGATGCTGAAAACACGGGAAGAATTGAAGTGTATCTTCTCCTCTTGACTTCTTCACCAACCACAGAGATTTTATATTAAAAACAAAACAACAACAAAAAAAAAAAGTAGCTAGAATTAAACAGACCAAAAATGCAAATTCATGGCACAAAGAAGAAAAGTGGAGCATGAAAGAGAAAAGCATCCTGATTGCTTGTAAGGGAGGGATGGCTCAGGGGCTTTAATTTTTTTAAATAGAAATGCTATTGCATTTTATTTCTGCTCTTTGCAAAGGGAGTGTTGCTATAGAGTTGGAGATTGTCTGATGTCCAGACTAATATCTCTGTAGAGACACCTTATAGCAGTGTTCCAATACCTATAGAGGCTACAGCAAAGCTGGAGAGGGGCTTTGGACAAGGGCCTGTAGGGACAGGACAAGGGGAATGGCTTTAACCTGCCAGAGGGGAGACTGAGATGAGCTCTGAGGCAGAAGCTCTCCCCTGTGAGGGTGCTGAGGCGCTGGCACAGGGTGCCCAGAGAAGCTGTGGCTGCCCCATCCCTGGCAGTGTTCAAGGCCAGGTTGGACACAGGGGCTTGGAGCAACCTGCTCTAGGGGAAGGTGTCCCTGCCCGTGGCAGGGGGTTGGAACTGGATGAGCTTTATGGTCCCTTCCAACCCAAACCAGGCTGGGATTCTATGAGTCGATGAATATATGTTTGGTGGAGTAGGGTTAGCACACCCCCTCCTGTCTGTCTTGCTCAGTGTTCTCTTTCAGGCCCTGGGGGGCACCTCTTGGTGGCAATGGGGATGGACACAGGGCTGGAAACATAGCCTGAATATACCTTTTTCTGTTGGTTTTGGGCCATTCCACCTCCCTTTTCTCCCCAGAGATTTACTGTATTAAATTTTCTGTTTTGTCTAAAGGCTCTGAACAAAGGGAGATTTGTAGAAGATTTGTGTGAGGCAATGGCTCATATTTGGTCTATATTTCAGAGAGGTAAAATAAAATGCTGAACCTAGTAGGGATAAACCGCCATGGGAGTTTTCCTGGGTACCAGTGGCATATTTTTTGGTGATCTTTCTGGAGGTTAAGGGTGAAGCTGGAGCTATATGAAGAACAATTTGTTTGCTCTTAACCGAGGCAAAGACAGATGAAGGTGGTGAGCGCAGCTGCTGGGGCTTTCAGTCACTTGTTTTTAAACCTCATCACGTGCCTGTCCTGATGCAGCCCTTGCAAGTCCCCTTTGCTGTTTGCACGATGCTCTCGTGCTTCCCATACTTGCTTCTGTCTGCAGATCTATAAAGCTTCCTAAAAATAGTAATTAAACTGGTGCTGTGAGGTGACGTCTGTGTTGTGAGCATAAACCCTTCATGATTTCATACTTTTTCTTTGCAGATGCATAAAAAGTGTAGGATAAATTAAGTAATCTGGACAAACTGGCCTTGAAAATGGGTGTTACTGAAAGCAGTTAATTTGTCATCATTCTTACAAATCTGTGTTTATCCACACATCCCATGAAAGGTTGAACATCAGCCTTTAGTTTATATTGACTATTTTTTTCCCCAAAATGGGCAAGAATTTCATCAATGTAGGTAGGTCGATACTGTCTTCCCAGCATCAGGTTGTAGATTGTTCCTTGAGCAAGGTGATTCCTTGGCCAAAAAACCCTTCAGTGTGTTTTCAGTTACTGTCTCTGTAGTGTCTGTGCTATCACAAAGGGCTTCTTGCCGCTTTTTTCAGAGGTCAGTGTGGACTGTTCACCTCCTTAATAGATGGAGAGGACCATGCTTAGTGACAGCTGCCAGGGAAAAAGGACCACACTGCTCAGCTGGGGCTTTCCTGCTACTGTGGGGATTGTGAAGTTTCTCACTGCTTGTTCTGTTTTCCAAGCAGCAATGACATCATACATTCATAACCCTCCTTTTCTTCTTCATGGGTTTGGAGGAAAGGAAGAGGTGTAATTTGGCGTGGCTTGAAGATAGGCAACAAGAGTCATGTTAGCAATGAGTATGTGCCGAAACACCTCTCTGCAGATGCACATCACCCTGTGCTTTCCTTCTGCACATAAATGGATGGCAGTTTGCACCGTGAGACAGCAGGTCATGAGGTGGAATTAGCAAAGCCATCATAACCATCTGCTTGCTTGACTCACCTGAGAATGTGAAATGAGGGGGGTTTCACACCAGCTTCTCCCTAAAACTCCACCAGGCCAGAATCTCAAAATATTGGGGAAAAGGGGGAAAAAATCCTCATAGTAATTAATTAGTGTTCAGTGATTAAATTCAATAATATAATTTAGAGTCGCTGCCTGGAAATATAGTAGCTTTGGCCCTGTGCCATGATATAATATGTATGGTTGCTGTCTTTCTTGTGGCCACGCATCCATTTTGAGACCTGACAGTGAAGATCAGTTTTTAAACATTTAATTGCTGCCATTGTTTTACCTAAGGAATTTTATGGCCTTGCTTAGCCAGCCAGTACCTGACAGCAGCTGCTATTGATCATAATGATTTAGGTATCTTTTAAAAAAGAGTGAAAAATAAATTCTCTAACTGCAATTTTTTATTACATGTAACTCCTTACTATTGAACAGGCTTAGCGAAAGTTGAACCGTCAACACCATAGAAGCATCCATATCAGTAATCAAATATAGCCTATATTTTGCCAAGTATCCCGGGCTGTCACATCTGCCATCACCACCTGTGATAATTTTCCTGCTTTTTTTGCACTAAATAATCAATTACAACATTCCTGATTTTTCCCTCCACGGACACTCATTTATTACAACTGGCTCTGGTTGGTGATTATGTGTTTTTAAATGCCAGCAAGGAGGTGTGGGTAATTTTGAGCTGTGCAGGCTTTTTGAGCATAGCAATGGTCGTTGTGGAGCCTCATACACTCAACTGCATGGAGCTGCTCTCCATCAGGTGTGTCATTAACAAGGGATGACCCCGTGCATGTAGATGAGAATTTACAGAATGAGAATTTGAATAAACAGACGTGTAAAACTTCACAATTTTCAGTCTCAATCAAAATAGTCTCTTGGAGCGCTGGATGCTGGTAATATGCAATGAGCGTGTTTACAGGATCCTCATTCCCAATGATGACTGATGAGCGAGACAGGACCCATCCTGACCCAAGTTTTGTGGTTGGCAGGTGGGAAAACCCAAGAGGGAAACATTGTCTTGGGGGAAGCTGAGTAAATATGGTCAAGAATTGCTGAAAGACAATGAACAGAGAAGACCATGATGCTACATCTCCTAGGCTCCTCTTAGAAAACAACTGCACTTTAAAGAGCAAGGAATGGAATACATAATTTTTTTGTTTTTTAAAAGAAAACTGACTATGTCAGCTGTCATGTCTATGTGATGTGCCAATGCTGCCTGAATCATAGAATAGTTAAGGTTGGAAAGGACCTTAAGATCATGCAGTTCCAACCCCCTGCTGTGGGCAGGGACACCTCACACTAGACCAGATTGCCCAAGGCTCTGTCCAACCTGGCCTTGAACACTGCCAGGGGTGGTGTATTTACCACTTCCCTGGGCAACCTGTGCCACAGCCTCACCACCCTCATGGTAAATAACTTCTTCCTTATATCTAACCTGAACTTCCCCTGTGTAAGTTTAAACCCATTCCCCCTTGTCCTATTGCTACAGTCCCTGAATGATTTGGGTTTGTAGATACTGCTACACATTGAGTACCTCTTCAATGTGTCCTTACTGACTATTTCAAAGTCCTGAATTAGGGGGACATCAGCAGGGCTTGAACCCCTGCAGTACCCCTGGGTGCCCTGGTTTGTGTCAGCATTGCCAAAAGAAGCTGTTAAACCACCCTTGTTTCCAGGGAGAAAAGTGAAAATGTCAGCACTAGTGGCTTTTAAAGGCAGCAGCAGAGCTGAAAGGGCAGGGATGGGAGTGGAGCAGACATGTAGACTCATGGGGTTTAGTACAGCCTGATCATAGACCCCTCTTACATGAATATTTTAAAAACAGTCATCTCTTTTATATGCCATTAGTTAAGAGGTACTATTTGAAGTGTGGTTTGACATAAAAGGATGGCCCCAGTCCAGCCTGTTTGTGAGAAGGTTTTTCTTGCCAGTTTGTGGGGAATTTACCCCAGTGATCTTTAGAAAATCAGTTTCCAAAATCTGTATCCTATTTCCTTCTTTGCCCTTGCAGAGCTGCACTGATGTTTTTCAGCACCTTCCTAAATACAACTGTAATATTGTGCACTTTAAGAGCTGCAGAAACAGTCCCTTCAACCTGGATAAGATACCTTTTGTTATAAAGCACATGGACCAATTGTAGCTAAGTTGGACTTAAAAACCGGATTGATTTATTAATTCTTTTTTGGTTGGTGCCTGATTTGCACTTGCTCAGCTCCTTTTTGCATTGGCTGAGTCTAAGTTTCAGTGATGCTACGCGACTCTTTGCTATAAAAGGGGATTTTAGTATTGTTCTTGGTTCCAGTAAGGTTCATAAGGGTGTCTCTGTATTTGCTTTTGGAAGATGCTATCTGAAGTTGTATAAAAACTGTGAGCCTTGTGATAGACTTTTCTACATAGAAAACTATTCAGGAAATGATGTTTTAAAAAGGGCAAACCTTAAAAATAAAAAGTCCAAAATGTGCCTTGGTTGAGCTTTAAAAAATATGACACATACCCTAAATATGTCACGTTTATTTTTATAATATTATAAATAAAAAGTTGAGTGAGAAAATAATCTCTTTGCTGTACTTGGGAGCACAGCCTCTGCCAGCAAAGGTCTCTGTAAATAGCAGAGGTCAAAACTGCTTGGGATCTCTCCACCACTCGTCTGAAAGGAAGGAATACGTTTTTATGTGTACATGACATAAAACATATATAGGTATTCCTCCATGCATCATAAATTCTACTGACTGGGATATGCCAAGCAGATGCCAAAAAATCCAGGGGAAGAAAAATCTATTTGTTAACCCCCTTGGCTATTGTTTCTTAATGCTGACATAGAGCTATATGCACTTGAAGGTTAAGTTTGGCCTGGGAATTTTCTGATGAACACTTTTGGACCCAAACCCTGCAGTTTATGGAAGTGGGTTTTTTATGAGAAGAGGCTAATATTGATAAATCTTCTCATTTAAGTGCAAAGTTTAAGTTGTCCAAAGGTATTTTATTTTTTAGGTTTCAGAACAATTTTGGATTCAAAACCACTTTCTATCTTTTTGTTTAATACTGTTAATTTGTAGAAAAAAATGAATAGAAATAGTCCCGAATAAGAAGAAATTGGACTTTTTTCCCTTTCTAGACTCCTCCTCTGTTATTTTCTCAATTTCACAATGGAACAGGAAATGGTGCTATAAGGGTAGGGAAGAATTGGTCTCTGCATCTCCAGCCTTCATTTTTATTTGAAAGACTTCGGAATATTTTTTTTGCTTATCCAATTTTGGATCTGAAAAAGTATCCCTAGGTAGCTTTAAATGAGTTTCCATTTGTTGCAAGTTCTATACAGTTTTGGTTTGAAGTCATGTTATTTGTGCTGGTCTATTTGGGTTTTTTTGGCTATGTAGCTCACCAATTATCCATCACATCAGAGAGTTTTCCTGCTACTGTTTAATCCAGCCGAACAGAGACATGGTATCAGGACAAATTATGGGCCAGTGAGGTATCACTCCTCGCCTTGCCTAAAGCCCTCTCACTCCAATGACTTCAGGAAGGAAAGGTAAAGAGTACGGTCACAACTGGGGTGAATACATTAGAATTGGGAAAAAGGCTTGTGGAAACAAATACTGGGACCTCCTGTAGCTGTGCTTTTCATTGTAGGTGCTCAGAGCATCACTGCTATAGGAAGGAAAAGAGGAGCTGCTCCTTTGTATTGTCTCTTTGAAATGTTGGTGTTAATAAATAACCTGACAAGAGGATGGAGCAAGGAGGTGGCTGGTCTCTTCTCCTAAGTAACAAGCCACAGGACAAGAGGAAATGGCCTCAAGCTGTGCCAGGGGTGTTTAGGCTGGATATTAGGAACAATTCCTTCCCCAAAGGGTGGTCAGGCATTGGAACAGGCTGCCCAGGGCAGTGGTGGAGTCACGGTCCCTGGAAGTGTTCACAAACCATGTAGACAAGGCCCTTAGTGACATGGGTTAGTGGTGGCCTTAGCAGCGCTGGGGAACAGTTGGACTTGATGATCTTCAAGGTCTTCTCCAACCTGGTTGATTCTATGGTAAGAATATTTTGTGTATTTATGTTAGATACCAACCTGCAAGCAGCCATGTAGGTGATGGATTGAGAAGTGGTGCATCCCACCAAAATGCAGGTGGTGAAGGCTTTGCTTGGGGCACCTCTGAGCCTTGCGCAGATGCAGCTTCTGGACACTGGTCCACACTGTTCTCACTGACTTAACTTCTCCTGGATTACGTTTGCTATAATCAAGTTAAAATGTGTTTAAACTGCTAATGCACTGGGTCGTTGATTTTAACAATGTTCTCTCTACTATGTTTAATTATTGCACAAGCTGCTATTTAAGAGCACAATTTGAATGGTGGGATGTAAAAACGCCTTCTTAGATCATAATAAATGAAACAACCCCGTAATGGTCTGTGTGGGACTTTAGCAAAGAGGGTTTTACAGTGGAGAGAGAGGCCAGCTATATGCATGCCCTGTCTAAACCTTCAGCTTCTTCTAAGTCCTCCTTCATGTCTTTAGGAAATTTATTATCAATACAAGTTGGTCATATGTATTCGATCTCTCTGTTCATTAGGAGATGCGAGACCCTGTGTGCTAACGTGTGCTTATTTGTAAATAAATGGAGAAGGGGAGAATATATAGAGAAGAAGGAGGTACTGAAGCACACTGAAATCTTCTCTGAATGGCATTTTCCTGCTTTTCTGTGTTTTTAATCTAAAAATAAGCTGTATTCCACCAAGCAAATATCATGTCTCGGCTCATGGGGGCTGGTGGCTCTGGGAGAACATCCCGCACGTGCTCCTCGCTGCTAGTTATCTTGAATTACACAAATGATTTTAAAACATATGTCAATAGGCTTTTAAGTAAGCAGATTCTGGTGTGATTAATTAATCATACATTTCCTCAACTTCAAATGAACTTTTTAATGAAAAGTATTCATGGTTGGGGTGGGTTTTTTTGCCTGTTTGTTTTTATCCATCTGCATACTGCTTAGTTTGAACATATTAATTATAATAAATAAAAAATAAGGAAAGCAGCAGGTGTTCTCTTATGTATTCTACAAAGAATCTTATTCTTTAAATTTTACCAGATTATTTTATTCCTGCTGGTTCTCGCTGTGGGTTTCACAACATAAATATTTTCTTTTATTCACATGAGGCTTTTTTTTTGTTGTTGGCAATTTGAAGGCTGTCATGGTTTGTGGAGAAGAAAACATACTTCTAATGTCTCCTTGCTGGTCCATGACTGATTTTACATAGACTCAGGAGTGAGTTTTAAATAAGTGGATTGTCCCATCATAGTCTGGCTAAGGTACAAAGGGAAGCGTGTTTTTTTTACTCTTAATTTCACTTGGAGGGGCTGTGTTTGGGAATGGTTATTTGTATTAGGCTGTATTTGTATTTGGAGGAGAATGGGTGAGTGATGTGTTTCTGGGTTTCGCAATTTTAGGTTTGAGTCTGAAGGGCTCATTCCTCTGAGCATTTGAAATAATGAGTGGAAAGATGAGGGTCAGATTATTATTCTTATTGTTGTTATTATTATCATCATCATCATTACTATTATTATTACTGTTATGGTAGTTAAAGATATCCCTGCTCATTGCAGGAGGTTTGGACTAGATGATCTTTGAGGGTCCCTTCCAACACAAATTATTCGATGATTCTATTATTATTATTTTACTTCTAAGGAAGATTTCTCACCCTCTCCATAACTGCAGGAGCTGGGACATAGGGAGCAGCAATCGTGGTTGAGGGGTGCAATGAGGCTGGGGTTTGGCAGTGCAAGAAAGGTCCCTTTTTCTTGTCCATTGCTTCCTGTGTAAGATGAGTTCTTGAGCGGTACCTGCGGGAGAGCAGCAAAAATCCAACCAAAGACATTAAGCCATTTTTTTCAGCCCACAAGTTGCTTATCACATCCTGGGAAAGAGGACTACCCACATTTAGGTACTTGGGTGGGGGCTCAGCTTGTGGACAAGCTTACCTGGGGCTACTGGGATGTCCAAAGTCTTCCTCCCTACTTGTATTTCCTCTATTTTTTATTATTTTTTAAAGGAAATTAAAATGCACAACAAAAACCTCCAGCCAAGAGTTAAAAAGGAAGAAAAGGCATCTACTTTAACTGCATCCTGACTGAAAACTCTCCTTTTTATTATTATTCCTATTTCTTTTTTTAATTAAAAGCAAGCTTGGATGCCAGTGACTGGCATGGGAAGCTAAAAAAGCAACTTGAAAGTTTGGGAGAATTATTTTTGTATGTTTCAAACATGAAGCGAGGATTATAAACAGTTTAAAAGCTTTACCATTTCAACGTTATCCATCAGAGGCCCCTCTCAATGCCCAGATGAATACGGGAGTGGACAAGGTTCTGGTTCCTTTCAGAGAGCTGCCTTGACCTTCTGGGTTTTTCCTCAGGCATTGATGTTTGGTGCATATGAAAGGATTTCTCCCGGGGTTTTTCCAAGGGTTTTGTGGGAAGTGAAGCAGATTGGGTGAAGTAAGAATACAGACTTGAGTTCTTTCTGTATTTTTGGTGGTAGAGAACTGACTTCTGCATTATCTCACAAACACATAGGAGACATAAAAAGGGGAAATTATGCAGAAAAACATAAATTATGTAGATGTTGGAAAGCCTATGCAAAACATGATATGTGCACATAATAGCATATTTCCCTAGGGTCTAATTGCATCCTTTGGGTACCTTTTGAAGCATCTGAATATTCAGAAGAAAGCAAATTTATTGTAATTTACAAAATATCACAAAAAATAAGGTTGATAAAATGATGTATGTTGTAATGGAAACTCACTCTTCAGTCGTGTTCCCAAAGTTGTCCGAAGAGTAAAACGTGATAAATTGGAGTGGCCATAAGGTGGGGGATAGGGCTGCTTCCCCAGGCCCATCAGCCCCTTTCCCTTTGCAACTGTGGTGCTTTTCCAGATGTTTTTTTGGCAGGTCCTCAGCACTAACCCTTGCAAGGAGAACCGTGGGGCTGCTGCGGTGGGTAATGAACGGCTCCTATGTCATTTATTTCTATTCAATAGCTGAGATTTAGTCAGGGTAGAGAAGCTCTGTGACAGCCCCTCAGAGTGGCTCTAAGTGGACATGATGGGGGAGGTCCGGTGTCAGAAGGGCTCATCATGATATCTGGTCTCCCACCGAAACTCCTCCCGAGCCCCACTGAGCAAATTGACAGATATTTCTTTGCATCAAGAAACAGGTAATCTGCAGATAATCAGAATGCCCCTGGACCAATTACAGCCGCCCTCAGTGATCTCTTCCCTGTTGGGATGAATATGTAAGCTTTTGGGAAACTTGTGATCAGTCACCGAAACCTATATATATTCATCTGTCTTTGAAACAGCTTCGGTGCTTTGAACTCGAGAGTCAGGAGGTAAAGTAAAACAATCAGAAATTCTTGCTGAGCCACGTTTTAACATTCTTCTGGAGTCAGGAGGTTATTGTAGCTCTTCTTCACTAAGTATTCCCCCATCAAAGGTAGAGTCAAATGCCCTAACCACCTCTCACTGGGCTCCCCTTCCAAGTCACAAGGATTATAGTCAGCCTCCTTGACGCTGTCTCTGGGGAATACCGACTATTCCTTTTTCAGAGCCTCTATTGGATGGAGACTTGAGTAATTACTTTTGATGACTGGTATCTATATATAGATGTTCCTATTTCAGGTTAGACATACATAGGCACTTGCTTTGGAGAAGAAACTCTTTTGAAGACTAGGCTATCAATAGGTTTAAGAGTTTGCCTGATAAGAACTTGTAGAAGCATTTACATTAGCCATCAGCATCCATGATCAGTGTGTTGACCCATTGCTATGATAAGTTCTGAGCAGGGCACAAGAAAGAGCACCGGATTCTGCAGAGGTTTTGCTGCATAGCCCATCTTGTTCTGTTAGGGATACCTAAATTGATCATTTTGGCAGCAAAAACTGGGTCCCAAACACTGACAGTGTCAGAACAGTGGAGATTCAGCAGATTGCCTTTCTCAGAGCCAGTTTGATGGGAATTTGGGTGTTGACCATAATGCAGAGATATTTGGAGCTTCTGTGAGAAACAGATATCTGTGCTTGGTTAAACATCAGGACTTTATCTTAGTCCTTGTTCAAAATCTACTTCCTGTGATGACACAGGAAAGGAATCTCTATAAGCTTGTTATAGATCAGGAAGATACCACATGTGATCAGTTAAGTTCTCAATACATTATCCCAGTTAACTTTCATCATTTTTAAGAAGCTTTCCTCCTCCTATGGTTACTCAGACCATGGGAAGGGCTGTGTGTTTTATTCCTCCGATGTCATGCATGTATGCTTGTATGTCCAGGGACCCTTGCTCTCTCCCAGGGAGCCCTGGAAGCTCTTGGATGGGGTCACTGGGATTTACCATCTCTATTTGTCTTGCATTCCTGCACAGGGTGGAGTGGGCTGCCTTTGTATAAAACCCCTGTAGGGATGCAGCTTGTGACCTGCTCTGGAGTGTGTAGCACTGCTCTACAGGTCCCATCCTGGTGGCACAGCCATGTGGGATGCAGGCAAAGCACCTGGGTGCCTTCCTGGGGTCTATTACACTATTACTTCCTTGGCCTTGCTTTACTCTGGTAACCTTGTATTCATAAACATGTGTCCAAACTTCCCCACGCTTGGAATTTAAATACATAAATGTCCTGTAAAGATCTGTTATTGGTTTGTAACAGATGTATTATCAGCTGTCCTGCCAGCCTTTTTATCTTCTGATTAGCTTTGAAATCATTGAAGCCAGTGAAGATTCGTTTGTTATCTTGGTTCTCAAAGGAGCAGAAATCCAGTGATCGCACAAATGTGCTGTGAGGCAAGTACCCATTTGTAAGATAGATGATGATTGCTTGTCGATACTGAGAAAAAGAGCTTTGTCAAACCTGAAGTTGCCTCCTTTTTTTAATAAAAAATATTATTTTTATTTTCATGCTCTGAGGAAATTGTAAATCTGCGAGCAGGAGAGAAAGACAAAAAACCCACAACCACCCCAAAAACCCAAGGTGACTCTGGTGTTTGTTTATTTGCCTGCTTTTGAGGTATGCAAGACATTATTTCTTCTTTTTTTCCAGAACAAAAGCTGTCAAGGGAAAAAAAATACTTTTTTTACGATAAGCTCATGCAGATTTACAGGAATTTTCTTTCTTTAAGGAGCAAAGATATAATCTACTTCATTGCCTGCTTTCTCTAGTCATCTGCCTGAGATGGAGCTCTCCATTGCAACCACAAGAGCTAGTGGGACTTGGCTTGCTGTTGGGCAAACTTTGGTAGCTGGGAAGCTTGATTTGGAACAAATATTTGGCTGCAACATATAGTTGTGGATGCACCTACGGTTGCTATGTATTTGTGCGGAGGTATTCTCTTCTAAGCGTCCTAGGACCAGGTTAACGCATAGTCCAGGTCAGAAATGAAGTGGTTGGAGATATTTACACAGCCAGTGTTGTCTTGATATCGTACCGTGTAAAGATTCTGTTAACACTTTATATTTTCTACTCTTCTTTGATGCACACATGGTAATTTTAATAGGTAAAGCCATGGAGAGTTGCTCTGTAAATAGACTATGGATATTAATCTGTACCTTAAGGAGAGGATGTGTATGTGTGTGTTAATAGCATCTGAGAAGGAGACAGCATAAAAATCATTGTGCAAAAATTGTGTATGTAACTATATATCTCTTAAGTGATTTCTAACAAGAAATGTTTGAGTTCCTCAGAATGAAATTTCATACTAAACCTGAGCTTTGCCCAGACGCATTTAGTGAGTGAGTCTTTGCTCAGGGCAGAGGGTTGTCTCGACTCACCCCTGCACCCCTGGGGGCATAATGGCAATTCGTACAGCTTCTTTCCTGCCTGGAATGGAGCTGAGTTTCCTTGGGTGCTCAGGGGAGCAGAGCTCAGTCCAAATATCCCCTGAGCTGGAGCTACGGTGCAGTCAGCCTTTGCTTGGGGCATGCTACAGCGTGAGATGGATTCAGTCCTCTTGGAGCAGATGATGCTCTGTTCTTTGTTAACCAACTGCCTTTATGTATCTGAAGGTGACAGTCTCCAGATTAAACTGTGCTAGTTCCTCTGTTACAACCAGCAAAGAAACTCAGAGCTAGGTGTGAAACCACATGCTGCACCACTGCTCTCCTGAAAATCAGTGTTTTCCTGGAGGCCCCTGGGAAGCAAGAAACAAAAGAGGGGAACTTTCTAAGTGAGCACATACCCTTACACTGAATCACAGTGTGACTTTGTCTCCATCACCCCCTGTTTCTTCTACCCCTCCCTCCCTGTGTTTTTCCATGCCATAAAAATAGGAGCCAGGCTCTTTACGACTCAGCAGGAGCTGGGTCTTTCTGCTTGTTTGCTCTGCAAAGACTTAGCATACTTTTGGCCACTGTGAATTAACTCAGATCAACGGGGAGGGTGGCTGGAGCTGGCTCTGTGTAGCTATGGCTCTTCATTTCCCTTTGCAAAGCTGTCACTGGAGAATCTTTCTTCTGTAAGTGGTGCAACAGGACAAGGAATAATAATTTGTGATTTCTTTCTTCTGGAACTTAAAAATACACAATCTCAGTGAGGGCTGTGCAGTGACATTGGAGTTAAAAATGAAGAGTCATTTGAGTAATGTGTGTTTTGTTTATTCAAGAGGAAAAATACCCCTAATTCATCCTACTACCAGCTTTGACCTTTCTTCCCTGGGAGGGAACAGATAAGCAAATGGGAAAACTGGGGGTGTGGGAAGGAGGGATGAGAAAAGAGAGGTATTGACTTTAAGCACAACTCTGTCATATGAGTGTCCATCTGTCCATCCATCTGTGAATATATTGTAATTATTAATAATATAAATGATGTCATGGGCTCTTGGCAAGAGTATAGGGCCCCTGGGACAGCTCTGGAGCGAGTCAAAGGAAATAATAGTGGCTGCGCACATAGCGAGGGATCCATTTGGCTCAATGGGCGTCAGGTTTTCTGTGCCAAACCACTCTCTGTGGAAGAGCAGGAGCACACTGGGTCTGCAAGAAAGCTTCCAGGAAGGTCAGGCTGGCTCCTTCCTCAGAGGAGCACCGTTAGCAGGGGAACACCGAGCGCATGGTCACAAAACATATAACTTAAAAAGCACATGGTCTCTCTGAACCTTTTCCAATGCTGCCACCAGCCAAGGAACTTGAGTTTTATAGCTTCACACGTCTTCATTTCTGTGGATTTAACTGGACCAGCAGCGTTGTTGAGGATTAACTGGGAATTAAACAAGTATTTATGTGGTCCCCCTTCTGCGAAAAGAGTATAGCACCAAGTGCTCTTCATGTCTCTGAGGGCTGAGTTAACAGCCTGCCCTTGCAGTCCTGGCGTAATATGTGTGCCCTGAGAGAGATGACAGAGCCAGATTCCAGATAAATTGCACATCAGCTTTCGACATCTAATGGTGTTTGGAAGTGAGCATGTGAGAAATAGCAGGGCCCATAATCCAGAGCATTTACAGTAGCTCTCCCAGAAAACGAGGCTCTGGGTTGACCTCCTCCATGCCAGGAGGATGGGGTGGTGTTGAGCTGCCGCAGAGGAGCCACTTCAAATTAAGGGATCTGCTCTCCTTGCACAAGTTGTGAAGCAGCCATGGGTGCCCAAGGCAGGCCCTGGGTCCTCTCTGAAGCCTGGTCCATACACATCCTGGTATCCTGCCAGGCAGGTTAGTGCCAGCTGATAGGCACAGGTAGTGTAATTTCATCTCCTGTAATCCTAAAAGATTTCTGGGGAGACAACTGAGGACATGATTGCTTCTTAGAGCCATTATATTGATCATTTATTGCTTTTCATACTCTGATCTCAGTCCAAATGGATCTAACCAAGCTGATGGGAATACACACCTATTACTAAAAGGATTTGGACTGTGTTTTGCTGCCATCTGCTTCTCTTCGCATCTCCTCTTTGTGACATGGAGAATAAACATTTCACATGTCCCTATACCATGAATTCCAGAAAGCTGTGGAGAAAAAATACATTGCCCTAAAAGCAGGCCAAACATGTTCCTTAGCCTTGTAATGTGCAATGTTTCTTCCAAGATTTCTCAATCCATGTTTACTAATTCTCAAGCCTGAGGACATTTGTTCTCAGCCATAACACACATTTGGGCTCCATGTAAAATTAATTTACCACTGCTAAAGCCAAGTACTTCATTTTCAGCTGGTTTTGGACAGATTTTTAAAGTAAAATACTTGGCTAGTTGTGGCCTCCTTTGGGCAATGAAGACTCCACCTCCGTTCCCATGAGCTAAGTGTGTTGTGAGTGTGATGAGAGGCTTGGATGGTCTCAGGGACCCTTTCTGGGACCCTTGGCTGGTTCGTGGTTTTTAGGATTTGGGGATGGGAGAAAAGTTCGGTCAGAAGATTCTGAAGCTGGCAAAATCAGATGATGGAATCTGGAGCCTTCTTTTGATGTGAGGGACCTGAATAGTGTCTGCTGCAGGTCAGAGCTGTGTGGACTTGCAGCAAATGGAGAGAAGAGCTGTGTCCTCCCAGGGACCAGGTGCCCATTCTTGTGCTTTGTTCCAAACCTAAGCTCTTCTTCTTGTATTCTGAGTGGAAACAGAGAATCTTCATTCCAGTTTGACGGGCTTGCGTAACACCTGGAGCTAGGAATCTTCTTACAGATTTCATGGGATTTACATATTGAAGCAGAAGGAATGAACGGTAAATGCAAATAGTTCAAGTGAGCAAATTTAAAATATTGGATAGAAGAAGCTGGGCCTGAAACTTGGACAGGTTCAACTACAAGGTCTCCATACAACAGCCAGGACATTGTGTAAGAATGGCAGAATGCATCCAGTGCAGTATGGCAGCAAAATAACCCAGCAGCAAGGAGGTGTAAGGCATATATAGGTGCTAAGGTCAGGGAGTGGGTTGTACTTACTTACAGTATTTTAGTAAAAAGGAAAACGTTAGCAAATAAAGAAGCATTTTGCAAGAGAGGGGCTGGACTGCTGAGAAGAAAGATGAGAGTACTGAAGGTAGTGAGGAGAGACAGGAAAATAGTTGGGCAATACCTGAGAGGTGCAGTGGCAAAGAAACTAGTCATTAGTCCTGAAGAACAGCCATGCTTGAAAGCAATATGAGATCAAGAGCAGGAGGAGCTTAAGTAGACTGTCAAGAATGACTTGCTGATGACATGATCTTTTAAGACTCGTAGTTTCTTAAGGGAGTCTATCATATGAGCCGTTTAAAATTAAGCCTCCACTTTTTGCCCCATTTGTAAAGCAAGAGTGGATGAAGCAAGATTAAAATCTGCTGTAAGGGTGAGATCTTTCACCGGTGGTTAAATGGTTTTGACGAACACACAGGCATTTTCTTATTTACAAGGTATGAATCAGTGGAGGGAAAGGATGCAAAATGCAATCCTGTGATGTTTTCTATGCAGATATAGATAACCGTCCTGATTAGACAAGCCTTGCAATATTTCTCCCTATGAAAGGTCACTGTCACCTTTGCTCAGTATTGCCTCGTGGAGGAGAGGGAACAGGGATGAGAAAAAGGGAAAAGGGGACAGCATAGGAGGCAGACATGCAGGCATGAATCCTATCGTGGATGCATATGCACTTGAAACTCATTAGGTAATAACAAGGCACAGGGATTCATACTGAATGAATTTATATCTGTATTCCAAAGCAGCGTAACGGGGAAGCTTCTCATCAGTGATACATATTACAGGGACTGAAAAATCCCTGCTGCATCAGTGCCTATACATGCAAGATTAATGCAAAGTAAAAGATCACTCTCCAGCCCCACACATCTGTTGACCACCTTCATCTGCTCCAGCTTCAGCAGGCTCCACGCATGGTGAGAGGGTGGCTGTGATTAATCGGGTACCCTAGGATATGTTGAACATTTGCAGCCCCGTGGAGCCTGGGTTGCTGGTGTCTGTGGTGAGGTTGGGGGGGATAGTTCTCTGTTGCCAGATACAAATAGCAAGAAAAAGAACCCCACCAAACTGGGAAAAAAAGGGTGTTTCTGTGAAACTCATAGGAAGTAAAAGAAACAGTAGCTTTGGAGAGCTCTACTCCCAGTATTATTCTTTATGATTAGGCTAATGAGCCCTGACTCTTACAGGTATAGTATGCTGTGATACCCACAGGGGTTGAGATCTTCATCAGACAATTAGGTCTCTCCCTCTGTGCAGGCATTTTATAATAAATAATCAGTAGTCTTAATATGGTTTTGAAGCTGGTCAGCATAGTCATTAGCCTGCACAGCTCAGAAGTTCAGCTAAATTCACTTACTTGGAGTTGTTTGCAATCTGCTGCCTGGTAATGAAGGTAAATGTTTTATTAAAGTAATGTTTAGATTTCTTGAATACATTTAGATTTTATCAAATATTGTTTTTTCCCCACTTAAAAACAAAAAGCCTTGATGAACAAAGATTGTCTTTATTGGGATTCTGATGCCAGGTTGTACAGTGTGATATTGGCTCACATCTGGCTGGGTTTGGCCCATGCGATGGTGAGGAAGACTTGGTGCCCAGTGGTGTGTCAGAAGAGCTGTTGCCCCTTTCTTCACAGATGTATGTAGAAAACAGGCACAAAGAGGAACATGGCCCAGTCTTTCATGGAAAAGATAAAATGCAAATCCTCCAGTTTGATTTCTGACTCTTTTTCAAGATTTCCATCTGGTTTAGCAGCATTTTTATCGCGGTCTCCTCTTGTGCTGGGCCCAGCTGGCCTGCCTTCCCGTGTCCTGGTGATATACAGTGAAGGGTGTTCTCAGCAGTAACCCGCACTGCCAAGCACAGGATGCGTTTGGCCAGGTCTCAGCCTTGCAATCTCTCTGATAATTTCCTGCTCCCTGCTAAAATTCCTAGAAAGCATTTCAAAACTCATCTGTCAAAGCATCAACACTGCTCAGATAACTGCTTTAATTGTATTTAATCGCTCCTAGCAGCGCATCTCCTTGGGTGATTGATCGTGACCTCTTTGTTGGAGAGTGCTTGGGAGAAGGTGTAAAAATCAAACTAAATGATAGCGTTGGCCAAACACTTGGGCTGCGATGAAACCAGTTCCTGACCCACAAAATGGACTTGCCAAAGATAAATCCCCTTTTAGTTAAAAAGCCAGAGCGAACAGATGTCTTGCACGGTGCCCTGTAAATAAGCATCCTGCAGCTCCGGTAGCTCTCAATAAGCTACAAACTCCAAAAGCTGTTTCTAGGTATGACAAACACAGGGTGTTCCCTCCTTGAGTTATAGCTGGCATCACACAATTAGTTTTGGGATATGAGAAACTTGGGCCTACTATAGATGAGAGGGGTCATTGTTCCCTTGTTAGGCATAATATGCAGCGTTCAAACCCTATAACTTTAGGCATTTAAAATTGGTCTCTGAGTTAAGCACTTTGGCTCCTGGTTTGTCAGAGGAGAGGATTAATTTACGAACCTATCATGCACCACTGATTAAAAACAGACGCCAGGGGCCAGCTGGGGCACCCATGGGCATTTCCATTATAGGTCTTTTACTGGAGAGGACAATCTTTGTATTTCTGGGGAGGTTGATTGGGAGGGGTAAAATAAAAGAAAAAGTAAAATGGGAAAGAAAACGAGAAGTGGTGTTTCATGCCATCAAAGATGGAAAACAATGGTTTGCCATATTGTCTGGCAGCATGGATGAGTTTGTGCAGAGATTATGGTGCAATCACCTTGATGGAGTGGCTGCTGGTGGGAAGCACACAGGAGCTAGTGCTGATTCTCCTCTTTTGGCTTCAATTGCAGGCCATTAGCAATGGGACCACAGATGCAGACCCCAATAGAATAATAGAGTCCCAGACTGGTTTGTGTTGGAAGGGACCTTAAAGCTCATCCAGCTCCAACCCCCTGCCACGGGCAGGGACACCTTCCACTAGAGCAGGTTGCTCCAAGCCCCTGTGTCCAACCTGGCCTTGAACACTGCCAGGGATGGGACAGCCACAGCTTCTCTGGGCACCCTGTGCCAGCGCCTCAGCACCCTCACAGGGAACAACTTCTTCCTGATATCCAACCTAATAGAGCTGCTCTCCTGCTTTAGTGGTTTTTCTTGTTCCTGACACCTTCCCATTTGGCATGTGTGTGCTGTATAGGAAACCATGGTGCATTGCAGTTGGGTGTTGCTGAGCTGCATATTTCACTGCCGTATTGCTAAGACATACCAAGTATCTCGCCAGGCTTGGGGCTTGGATGAAAGACAGTTGCCTGAAGCTTAATCTGGTTAAAGCAGAGGGGTTTTTATGGTGATTTGAGAAGAAGCAGAGCATGGCAGCAGAGGAGGTGGCAGATCTCCTCACTGGGGACAGCGTCCTTACTCTATGCCTTGGGTTTGGCTGGGGCATGTGGACCCTGAGGGGGGTGATGGGGCAGCACATGGTGTTGGAAGAGAAATGGGGAATAAACTCCAGGATTTCCTTCCTTTCTGGCTGTGTCTTACACTTAAAATCACTTCATAATTTGTGCTAGCAAAACTTGACAAACAGATTTGAGTATCGATTTGGGTAACGGTGCATAGCCAGATTTCTTAGATACTTCTTTTCCCGTTCCCTGTATGTTACAAATTGTTCTAATGTCACATAAGGGATTGGAAAGGAAACTTCGGCTCCATTCATATCGGTATTGTTGCTAGGAAACCTCTCCCTTTGACAGTGTATGTTCAGCATGCCTGTATTTGCCTTTGGCTCTCCGAAGGACAAAAATCACCATGTGGCGCTGAGGGGGGGATGCAAATAAATTTGAAAATTACTTTAAAATTTTAAAACTGTGCCAAATGATGCTCTGGATTGCAGATGCCAGTGCTTCTGGTTTCGTACGGCTTGCTACGGGAGCAGATGAGGCTCCGTTCGACCCTTCCATGCTTCATGTGCTTTAAAGTCAGGCTGTATTCTTCGTGTTCCCTTCTGCTACCTGAGCTGGTTGGGGGATGCTGTGCCATATGGGAGAGGGACCCAGAGTGCTTGCATGTGGTTACCATTCAGTGGGAAGCCAGCTCTCAGTATCCATGTGTGAGTGCACTGCACGCATCCTCTGGCTTTCAGAAGAAAGCTGCTTGATTTAGAGAGTTTTGTTTGGTGGGAAAAAGGAGGCTTCATGATTCTCTCTGTCCCTCTCTCCCTGTCTATTTTTCCTTCTTTTTCCTCCAAATTTAAAGATATTAATTTGAAAAAATATTCTAAATATCAATTTTGTGTCTATATACACACTTGTTATTTACATTGTTGTTGCTTTAATAGGGTGAGAGAAATAAGAAAGGAGTTGGAAACTGTTTTGCTTTCTTTCAAAGTGAAGTCTTTATAATCTTAAACCCAACCATCATATTTTACACCAAAACCAATTGGCATGGGTTCCCTTCTTTTTTCTGTCCTGGCTGAAAATCCTGCAGAGTGGAATTGTATTTTGCCTGCAGTAGTTGCTGCCAAACACTTTGGATGAAGTGCTGCACATCACTGTTGACCCATGGTCAGCGCAGAAAGGGAAAGTCTGGTCTTGTGGCCAGAAGATTACAATTATGGTGGGTAATGTTGCAATGTTTGCTGCAGGATCGACAAATCTGTGCCTCAAGATTGGTGTACTGGGTGCAGAAAACATCCGCTATGCCTATACAGTTTACAGTGCGAGCACATACTATGGGACCAAAAAGCTGATAAATAGATACTTATCTTAAAGAAATAATTTGTTAAATAAGAAAACTAGTAAAAAATCCTAATTCTTGATTTGCCGTAATGAAACCTCATGTGGAATAAAATGTTCTGTGGGTTTCTCTGAGGGTTTTTGGTTTCGATTTCTCACTCTGTGTCATATAGAGTGAAGAATAAAAGGCAAGTGGCTGCCTAAACCGCCACCGTGGGTCCTAGGGCTCTCTGCTTTGTCCTCAGCTGACTCTATTGTCTGAAGTGTACATGGGGGTGAATGGGGGAGCAGCTCAACGCTGCTGGTCCTGCTGCTGTTTGTGCTGTTAATGGTATGTGCATCCAGCGCCAAGAGTTTTCCCAGGACAAAGAAATATTAATGAAACATCCCAGTGAATCCTAACCCCTGAAAAGCAGCTCAGAATTAAGCCAGCACCTCCCCATTGCCCCCAGCCCTTGGCTGTAGCCCTGCTGCACCCTCTGCCTCCCTCCCAGACACCGAGTCCTGCTCTGGGCAGAAACCCTTTGTCCCCGGCCCCTGTTCCTATTCCCTCCCCTGTAGGCACCTCATTACCCATCACACCACCTCCTATCTTCCTATTAACTCTCCTCTTGGCTTTTCACACCCCTAATATCATGCTATTTATTCCATGTTAAATTATTTTTATTAAAGCAGCATCTGGGTCTCCTTGTATTGGATCTTGCACATCTATAGGAACCTTCAGAGCTCAAAGACACAGAAGTAGAACAAAGCAAGGATTCCTATCTCTGTTTTGAAGAGGAGAAACTAAGGCTGAAACACATGAACTGGGTTGCCCAGCATTACCCTTGCAGTCTAAGAGGGCTTAGATTTGCAGTGTTCCAGGCTAGTAGCATCACTGACTCACTTTTCAGCATGTGTGGGTCCACATGTGGGTAGCAGCATGCAGCACATGCTCCTAGGGTGCTGCTTATCGCTCCTAGAGTAGAATTATTATTAGTAGTAATAATAATAATTAATAATGTAGGTTTATTTTTCTGCCATCTGCTTCTGAAACTCCAGTAAAGAGGAATTGTTTTTCTTTAAGGTGTTACCTCTCTTGGTGTACAGTGAAGGTGTTCCCACAACCCCAGACCTGCCTCTGCCCAGGCCTGCTCATGGTGCTCATGTGATTTTGAGAGGCTTTTGAACACAGGGGACTGTCTGAATTTATCACAATTGCCACCACTCCTGTGCTAAATACCTCTGTTGCTGTTATATTACATGAATTCACAGGTTGTTCCCTTGCCCTTCAATGTCTGCTTTCAGCCTTGTGAGCAAGCTACAGGTGTGCACCACAAGAGCAGATGAAAATGTGATTTTTGACAAGGGTGATGACAGTTCAATGTCCATAACGTGTTTGTCTTGAGATAAACTGGTGAATCTGCTAACTCTTCAGGCAATTATTAAAGTTGCTGGAGCTGTTTTATCAGATCAGCCTTTGTATCGTCTGCAAAGACCAGAAAGGACTTGTGACAATACTAGGGAGGGGATAAAGTTTGGTTGCTCACATCAAGGTTTTATAAAAGGTGCAAAAAATCCCATTGCCTCTTAAATGAATACTGCATACATTAAATAGGGAGCTTTGCGGGTGATGCATTTTGAGAAGCAAGATCCTGACCTACATTTCCACACTGGAACTTGCCCATGGGTACTTCCACTTTAGCCTACCTTTAGGTTCAACATATTTCATTTCTTAGCATCTGCTTTCATGGTTTACATAGGCCTGAGTTCTATTTAATTAATATTTTAAGCTTGTGCCTCTGCTTTAAGGAGAAAATGATCCATTCCAAATGCTGCAAATGTGTTACTTTTGTTTGATATTGTGCCTGAACAAATGGCTCAGTGCTCATTAATCTCTTCTGTTTCCAAAGCTTTTTGTAGCTCTCCACCTTCAGCAACTTTGGCATAGAGGATCTATACATGGAATCTAACTCATCCAACTCATCTGCCTATGGTAGTATCTCTGCCTTCCCTTTCAGAGCATTTGCTACTGAATCTACTGAGATATTTACTTACATTTTATCAGCTCGTTGAAAATGGTCATTATCAGAGTATATCATTATGGGTGAAGTATCCTGATTTTAATCTGCCTGTTGAAATTTACTTCATGTAATGACAGTGTGTGTCCTGTAAATAACATACTGCATCTCAGGAAATGAAAGATGTTTTGAATAAATAAATAATGGCTTGCTGACTGCGGAGGCTCCTGGCTTTGCTAATGTACTGTGTAAGAAAAAGTAAATAGAAATCTCCTTCTGGGCATTTCCAAACATCAAAATGCCCTCTGCATTTTGTTGTGATTAAATATACAACCCCATCAGAAGCCTTGAGACCCCTGTTTAGGTGGCCTTGCAAATGAATATCACAGATACTGCGGTAGTAATAGTTACTACAAGGAAACATGTATTGTTGTTGGAGGCAGGGGATTTTTTTAATGAAAAATTCTGGCAATGCAAAGGATGTGTTTTAAACCTAGTGATGTTTAGTTGCTTAATGATAATTTATGTTACTGGGAGCACCAAACGGGTGTGCATATTTGGCGGTCTGTTTTGGTAACTCAGGACTTCTGCTTGAATTTGAAACATTGTGCAGCTCACTGACATCATGTTGTGTTGAGCTATGTAACAAGGTGAGCATGGTTTGGGCTCTAATACCAACCAATGCCCTTGCCATGGTGCACGAGGACCTTGGAAAATGGGGTAGGAGTGTGCAGGTGTGAAGAGCTCGTAGATTGAGATCATTGGCCATCCTTGTAAAATCATCCCCCATTCCATAATTAACATGAGCTTTAACTGAAAAGTTGTATTTGTGGAGGGAAAAGACTGCAAACCGTGTACCCTGGTGCTTTTAGGATGGTATTTAGTTTAACTTGATGTGGCCAGCTTGGGTGGAGACCAGCGTTATACATGAAGAAATATAACACCTCCCACTGAGACTGAACACAGAGACACGACCGGTTTGCAAATCCTGTCGCTGAATCATTTTCACAAACTATGGCTTAGGTAAAAGACAGAAATCTATCAAATGTTGTACAGATTAACTTATCACCTAGTTAAATGGGCTGTCAGTCTGGGCTGCCTGTGCTTGGCAGGGTGAATTCAAATGCATGTAAATTTCCCTGGTGGCTGACGAGCGACGATGGTGGAGCTGTCAACTGATGACATGTGAAAATACATTAACATTGTTTAAAATATATTTGAAAGGGATAGCTCATATTTTGATAACATTTTCACAGGCAAATGATTTGTATGAGATCTGAAACACTGACCACATAATTTATGCTGGGAGGGTTTTTTTTCGTCTTCTCTTAATAGTAACTCTTCAGATATGTTTTGTGCTTAAAGGAAGTCCCCAAACAATTAACGATTACCACACAAACCGGTTCGAGTCCCATGTGCCACCATTGTACGGAGTCACTGTTCCGATAGCCTCACTTGTCACTTCCACTTGATCTTACCAAAAGTGATTAGAAACTTCAAAAGAACCAATTACACAGGCCATTGTGTTATAGACCTAGCGCTTTCTTTTAAGCCTTGTGCTCCTCCCTGCGTTTGGACTCTCTGTGTTTAATTTCTCACAGTTGCAAGACATATTTCTTGACTTAATGAGAACATCAGAAAACAGAAATACTAAAAGCTCCGTGCTACTTAGCTTTCCCTAACTCGTTCCTTTAGGGCTTAGTGACTTCTTAACAGCCCCCTCCATTAATACCTTGGGGAGGCACGTGGTTGGTGATGGTCACTTCATGTCTTCCCAGTTACACCAGCTACCATTTTAATAAGTAACTGGCCTTGAAAGGTAGAGGAAAGATGCAGCTCGCTGCAGGAAAAGGTCATAGGATGTGAACAAGCGTTGACTGAGCTGTGTGATAAGAAAAACATTTGAAGCATGTGATTCAAGATTCATCCTTTAGTCTCGAATCTTCAGGGGTGAAAGGGGAGAACTTAGCACAGTCTAAAAACAGCAGATCTCACAGTTCAGCAGTCAACCATGATGTCTGATACATGAAAAAAATTACTTATGCTGTCAGCTTCCATTATTTACATGATCTTTCTATGGTTGAGTCATGGCTGTGGATGTGCAATTCAGCTAGAAAAATTGCATATTTACACAGATGGGTGCTGGCATGTGACCAGGGCTTAAGCAAAATGCATGGTTAGAGGTAGAAATCAAATACAGAGTGTGGTGAATCCTCTTTTGAGGGGTTTGGTTACAGGGTACAAGTGTGTACAGAGTTTTATAAAGTATGAAAGGCTCTCTTGGAAACGGTGATTCTTAGGAAAAGGAATGTATTACAAACAGCTTTGGGTGTTGGACCTCGTGGGGTGTGTGCATACCACTTTTCAGAAGATGCTTCAGGGCATCTCTACCTCTTGTTTTAAGTGGAAACTAGTAGCAAGGACAAACATGTTGCAAGTATAGTCAGAAAAGTCTGAAAAAACTAAACAAAAATCTTTTCATAAAATGGCAGAAGTTGAATTTTAAGGTGTAAATGTAGTGCCTGGGATGTGGGCAAAGAGACCTGGTGATGGTCCTTCACAGAAGCATCTTATGAGGAGGAAGAGACAGAAATGTCAGGACAGAGGTCCTTGCTTTTCTCATTGTTTACTTCCTCTTTCCTGCTATGGATTGTGCATTGGAATGAACTGTTTCCACCATAACCTGGATTACAGCATAATTAAGTCAGTGGAAAAATATCAGTAAACTTTACTTGTTCTGCGCATTTTAAAGGTGGGTTGATGGATTCTGGCCATAACTGCTTACCTTAGAAACCCCTCAGAGTGGAAACCTGGAGAGAAGAGATGAAATCCATAGCCTTTTCATACAACACTGTCATAAATCCCTCCCTCCATTGCTGGCCATTTCTGGGATTTGCCTTTCAAACACCACCGTCTCTATGTGCAGAAGGGCTATAAAATATTTCAGTAATGTGCTGACTCTGCTCCTGCTGAGAAGTTTGTGGGGAGCGATTCCTCTAGCACTGGCAACCTGAACCTAGAGCAAACGCAGGTGATGGGAAAGCTCACCAGGTTTCAAACTGGAAAGGAGCTTCTGTTACAAAGAGTATATAAATCTTAGTATTTTACCATGGTAAGCTTGATATTGACTATTAAGGTAAGGTTTTTGTCATTATGTCAGTGGTGTGAGATGACATCTTCTCTCTGAGCTTTCAATGTAAGTGGAAATCTTTGACCTGGTTTTGATCTATAAAGTTCAAACACTGGTAACGTGTCAGGAGCATAGGCAGGGAGTGCTGCAGGGCACGGGGAATGGAGAAAAGGAGAGGTGAAAGGAGGGAAAGAAGGAATGAGGGGATGGGGCCATGTCAGCAGAGAGACCTCCAAGAAGGGCAACAGGTTCTCTGTTGATATTAGTGGCCTGTGGTTTACTTGGAACAACATGTATTTCACATTAAAACACTATAAAATATTTGTAGGTGTGTTTGTGCCTTTCTTTAGGGTGTGACTCTCCCTCCCTTAAGGAGGAGAAGCGTCCTTGCAGGTTTCCAGGTATTTAACACATGGAATAGGTACATAAAATCCATTTAGCTTGTTAGTGAATCAGTTGGATTTCCCTTGGTGGCGGTGTGATGTGCAAACCCTTTCCCTCCAAAAGTATGTTGTCTCTACACTTACGCACATTTTCCCTCTGCTGCACGTAGCCTGGTTAAACTCCATTCAGTTTTATGAACAGGGAAAAAAGAGAATAGCAACCCTTGCTCATGTGGAGTCATTTCCTTATGAAAAAGAAGACTAAAAGACACATAGCTTTTGTATTGCTAAGGAAGGCAAGTAGAGCTAGGTTTCCCAGAGGGAATTCATTCAGTAGATGTTCTTACATTGAGGGGGAAAACCCCCTTCTGACCACTGTGTGGTCAATTTTAACAATTCAGAAGCTTCTGATCATAGATGCACAAACCTGAAACAGTTAACAGCAAAGCAAGCCACGCAAAAGAAAGTGAATAAAGAAAACTCAGTGCCTCAACTTTAAGCACCCCAGTTCACAAACGACTGTCAGCACATCCCTTTTTCATCAGGTCAGCCTTGCCAGAAGCAGTATATAAGTGAGGAAGGCGAGTGACAGGAAAGCTGTAATATAAAGCGGGCCTCCGCCTCCCTCTGCATACTTCTGCTAATTGCTTTTCCCGTTACAAGGCCAGTTCCACCCCTCGGTGTATAAATTACGCTTGTTTTGTGCAGGCGCGGATGTCAAGTCATTGTGCTACTTTGCTTTATCACTTCTGTCCACTTACAGCTGTTTCTGACTGTCTGATGCTCCCTTCTCCGCCCTCTTTTCTCTTCAGCATGGTTTGTGCTGCTCCCAGGTGCCTGGGAATTGTTGCTGCAAGGGGGTAAGTCTACTTTTCGTCTGTGGAAAGCTGGCTTCTTGAATTAAACCCATCTCCTAAGCACTTTTCACATCCCTGTGCTTTTTTACCAAGCCAGGGAGGAGAAAACACTCTCATAGTGCAGGCAGAAGAGCGGGCAGCGTCACTCTGCCATGGGGTGGTTTGTGATGGGTATATCATAGAGATCATCCCATTTGCAGCCGTTTTGTAACAAACACGGCTCTTGGGAAGGACAAGAAACTTTAGGTCATGCTCACCATGACTCTTAGTCCTGCTATCAAAATCACATCACTTGGTCTTTTCTTTTGCTTAAAACTATTCCCTGGCTTGAACTTTTTCAGGACTAACCCCATCATGGGAAGGTCTCCACTGAAGACTTACAACTTTAAGAACTAGTTGGTTATGCTTAACACTGCCCAAGTGTATTCTGTGCTTGCCACAAAACCCAGATGCTGTCTAGGATATCTCAAATAAACCACTTAAATTAACTAGATTCTTTGCCCAGGTATGGAAATTTTGTTGTATTCTCCTCACCTCCCTTTTCTTCTTCCTTTTCTTCAAGACAATTACAGATAATAAAGTAGGATGCAAAAGTCTTCATTAAAAATGCATTTTATAAAATTGAAACTTAAGTGTCAGGTTTTTCCAGCAGTCTGTCAAATACTTGACAATTAAAATAGCTGTTTTTAAAAATTTAATGAGACACAATAAGGACTAAATGCACAAGAAGCCAGCTCATTCTTAGGATAAAGCAGAAACATAACAAGTCCATTATATTTCCTTACAAAAATATCCCATTTGTAAAATATGCTATAATCTATTTTTAATTAAATTAGTATATGCAATTTATTACCTGAGCTATATTTATTAATATTTAATATTTAATTTCAAATTAATTATCTAAGTGAAGGAGTACTCAGCTGTGCTGGAGAGACTCACAAAACAGCAAGAGCCCTGCGCCCGGCGAAGGGAACATGCTTCCTTCAGCAGGTAAACCTGGTGAGTGCAGCTGGTCCATGCTTTAATGGAACCATGGCAAGAAAAAGTATACAGCAGAAGTTGTGGGCACAGTCACTCTCTGATAAATGCTCAGGTTCATATACTCATAAAATTGGGAAGGTATTTTCTGGTATTTCATTTCCAACATTAGACTCTGTGGGCGTAGGAGCATCCCCTTCAACCAAGACCCGACCTCCCAAGTTTGCATCTTCCATCACTTTTCTGGGTAGTTTGCCCCATGCGTATGTTGTGGGAATTTTGGCCTTAGGTTTCCACAATACGGGCTTTGTTCCCTCTCCTATGTGCTTTGATGAGCAGAGATGTAAGTAGCAACTTTTACATTTAAAGTATGACCCCAGAGTTAGCACCCAGCCTGCCAGAGAATCACAGACAGTTTGGGAAAGGACCTTAAAGCTCATCCAGTTCCAACCCCCTGCCATGGGCAGGGACACCTTCCACTGGAGCAGGATGCTCCAAGCCCCATCCAACCCGACCTGTCATCATGCATCGTTTCAGGCTGTTGGCAAACACAACCAGACATTGCCACATTGCTTACATTTGGGCCACATTTTCAAAGTTTTCTTCACTGTTATGACAGCTAGAGAGCAGTGGTTGTTTTATTATTTGTGAGTGCCTGGAGACAGCAAAGTTAGGGCATCCTCTTTTCAAGGCACCAGTGCCTCTGCCCTGTCTCCATGTTTCGTGGTATATGACCAGTTTTCTTGCCCTTATTTTCTGTTTCTTGACTTGGTCAATATTCTAACACAAATGGATTCTGGTCTGGAGATCTCAAGCCCTGTAGGGTTCTTGGGCAAATCTCTTGAAGAACCTCTTATTTTTACTTTCAGTTTGGCACTTACCAGCTTTATTAGCTGTGCTTTGTGAAGGCGACTTAAACAGATATCTTGTTTTCAGCCATATATAATTAGACAGGAACTGCACCAATGGGGAGATGTGGAGTGTAATGGAGTACTTTCTAATTTAACTAGATAATTTGGAGAGACTGCTAGTCCTGTGTTGGTTTAAGACAAACATTTGTCTGGGTTGTTTGGTTGGTTGTTTCTTCAGAATATAATTTTATATTAATTTATGGATAGTCCACAGGAGTAAATTCTGTATGATTAGGTGAAAAAGGCACCTTTGTGGGGGACAAAAAAGGGCAATTCACTGTGACAGAGCTCAGACAGTTGCAGTATTTTAATCAGGCATGTTAACCATTAGTACAAAATCACAATAAAAACCTTAGGAACAGTGAGTTTCTGCTTACAATCTGTTTAGTTTGGGAAAACAAATGAAAGAAAGAAATAATTTAATGCTCAGTTTAATATTTGAACATCCTGCCTTCCCAGGATGCACAAGGTGGTTATACAAAAAGCATTTGTTAAACAAAAGTGACCATTAATAATCCAAACTTGTTCCCTTTTTGGCTGATTTTCATGCAGACCCATCCCCACCATAAAAGAGCTGTAAGAGGAAGCTTGTCTTTATTTATTAATTCAGACTGACTTCAGAAAGCGCTCCCCAAACCACCAGTGATGGCTTCTGACAGGCTCCTAATCTTTGCCCGCCGCTGCAGGAGCAGCATTACAACAGCTTGTCATTAGTCCTGGCACTCTCCACCACAGCGCCGGTGGGTACCACTAGCTGCCATCGCTCCGAGCGAGGCAGCTTTGCAATGCAGCCGCAGGTAGGGCTGATTCTATGATTCTGTGATTCTGTGATTCTATGATTCTGTTCCTTATTTGCATCTCGGGTTCCTGAGCATCAATGTTTGTCGTGGTGCAGTGTCAGCAGCTCAGCTGTGTCCTGCTTCACGCACAATGACCTCTGATGCATTTCAGGTGTCATGAGAGTCATGCAAAACCAAGCTTTAGACACCCTGCCCTGATTGCCCAAAGAAGGTTGTGGAGGAGGAGAAACAGGGTGTCTGCTTGCATCATAGAACTGATTTGTGTTGGAAGGGACCTTAAAGCTCATCCCGTTCCAACCCCCTGCCACGGGCAGGGACACCTTCCACTAGAGCAGGTTGCTCCAAGCTCCTGTGTCCAACCTGGCCTTGAACGCTGCCAGGGATGGGACAGCCACAGCTTCTCTGGACGCCCTCAGCACCTTCACAGGGAAGAACTTCTGCCTAAGATCTAATCTAATCTTCCCTCTTTCAGTTTAAAGTTGAAATTTCAGTTGGAAGGGACCTACAATGATCACCCAGTCCAACTGTCTGACCAGTTCAGGGCTGACCAGTTACGGCGCAACCATTACCATCATCTGGGTCAGATGTGTTATCAGGGATCATAGCACTAAGAAGGTACATAAAGTTCAACACTGACAAGTCAAGTTTTTTGATGCCATATCTGCAGCAGGAGCTGCTTCTGTGTAACGTCCACCCAGGCCGTTATTGTCGGCAATAAGGTTGAAGCAGCAGCCAAATTGTGTCTTTTCCATGCTGGTGCAGTCCCTTCTCTCCCTGGACAGACATCCATGCCCAAGACACTGTTGCACTCCTGAGACGTGATGGGCAGAGACTTGCCCATTGAGTCCTGGCTCCTGTGGTATGAATCCTGCTCTCCTGCTTTCAGCCAGGCTGGCCAGCTGGCTCCCTCAGAAACACTCATAAAATAACCATGTTTACTCTGCTCAAATGTTTCTTTAAAATAGGCTTGGTCACTGTTGTGAATACGTTTCTTTATCTCACTTATGTTTTTTTTTTGTCAATAGTGGCGTTTTTGATCATTAAATTGGAGTAGAGGCATATTTTACCTGTGGAATTAAATGCTCAAGCTGCTGAGAGTGTTCAGGCTGTGGCTGGTAAGGAGGTTCTTTTACTGTTAACTAACTAAAGTGCAGGTCAGCGTGGAACCATAGTTCAGCTATATGTTTAGTTTTAAACATACGTTTGAGATGAGTAGGTTTTTCTCTGTGACAAGGGATAGCCCATTAGCTCTTGATTATTTTATTTTATTTTGGTTAATTTTGGTTTATTTTATTTTATTTTATTTTATTTTATTTTATTATATTTATTTTTCTGTGTTCTGTTATCTGAATCCAGCTTGCTGATGGAGTGGTGTACAGTGATGTTGCACAGTGGAGTCTATGCCTGTATCATAACCTTGCTCACCTTTTCTCAAAAGCTAACAGCCACACAATCAATACCTTATTGGAAATGATGTTACATGCCTTGGGTTAAAATTCCATCACTTTATTTACAAAACTTTACAAAACTACAATTAAGTCCCTGTTTAACAGAGACAACAAAATAGCATTTAGTGCATACTGAGTACATACTGTACGCTCTCTGCCTTTTGGCTCCTGGTAATGGGAATTACCAACAGACAGATATAGTGTAATGTTTTCTTTGCATTTGTCCTCTAACTCTGCACTAGTTTCTCTTCATTACTTTGTAATTGTTTGGCATTTCCCAGCTACGTGGCTTTGTTTGCACAAATGATTGCCACAAGTCCTTTGCAGGTTTTTCTTGTTAACCTCCTTTTTTTTTATCCCTTTTCCCTTTTTTTTCCTCTTTCTTTTCTTTTTTTCCCTAATCTGTCTGAACTTTGTCTCAATGTGCTGTGTACGAAAAGCCTTCAGAGAGCTCAGGACATGTTTGTGGCGGGTGAAATTTTCTGTCCAGGCAGCCATTCTAACAGGCAGCA